>NC_056746.1:958045716-958327018 GCF_019279795.1 Protopterus annectens
TGGATTAATATTTGTATTAATCTATGTATTTATAGTATATTGCAATATGATGTCAGTTTTCACCTGTGTATATGTATTTTCTGTACATTTATTTGTAGAGCTTTTCTCGTCGGGCCTCTGCTAAAAACAGATAAAATTATCCAACTGGACTTGCCCGGTAAACAAATGTCAATAAATTAATAAATGTGATGACCAGAAATGTCCCAAGCCATCATTGCTAGCCAGCACAGGGGCTATGATTTTGTTTGTTGATGTACTATACGATAGTTAGGTTATCTGTCAGAACCTGTAGAGTTCCTGGGGACTGTAGATGATGTAAAGATTGAAGAGCCAGAATCAATGCTTTAATTTCTTTTATGTTTATGTAGCTTATTATTCCTTCTTAATCAGTACTTATGGCTTGAATCACTTTGAACAAGCCCCCAGATTCTGTTCAATGCATTTGTGGAGACATGCTGAAAAGGAGGATGAGGAGGAATTGATGAGGGAACTTCTTGGTTTAAGAATCTGAGCAATCCACCAGTATAGCCCTTTTTTCATGAATGATAAGAGAGGAATGGAGATAAACAGTGGCTGACAGTACTGTGCTTAGAGGTATTTTAGGTACCACTGAAGTTTCCTCATGTGCAGTGTGTTTAATGGGATCATCTGAATGGTAGATGCAATATACCTCAAGGTTCTCAGAATTCCTCTTATCAAAGTCAAAGATAGGTCTTTCAAGGATAGAAAGTAGTCTGTTCAAAACAGAGTCTTGTCTGAAAGAAGAACATTTATCATTAGCAAAGATTTGAGATGACAACCTAGAAACAACAAAGACTGTCTATGGAGAAGGGTGGACTTGCTGGAAATTCAGAATGAAACCTAGGTTTTGAAAGTGACTGATAGTGAATTGTAGGTCTTAAAGAATTTGATTTAGGTAGGTGGCTTGAGTTGGAAAATCATCTAAGTAAGAGTAGCTGTGGAAACTCTGGAGTCTACAGAATGCTACACTAGGGAATTTACACTTTGTGAATACTTTTGGAGTAGTGGATAGCCCAACAGATAAAGCAGTAAACTGAAAGTCACATCCAAGGGCACAGAATCGTAAGAATTTCATGTGAAGTAAATGGTTAGGAAAGTACCGTTGTGTAAGTACATCTTCAAATTCTTCACTGCTGCAGTAGCCTATGGATTGTGTCTTGCCCAAGACACAGCAATGGCCAGCTTCCAAAAAATCTAGGTCTCTCCATCAGATCCACTCTAACTGCTGATTGGCTAACCCTGAAGGGGGAAAATCAGCAGTCAGAGTGGATATTCCTCAGGACTTTCTTGCCTACTAGATAATAAGAAGTTATGTCTTACCATAACGTTCCATGTTAGTTGTCTTCTTCTCGCCTTCTTTCTTGCTGGATGGGGTCGGAGCCGATCCTCGGCTCCGACATGGCCTATACTATAGCTCAAGAGCTATTTTTACTGGCTCGAGGCAGCCCTATATCCCACAATACCATGCGCTAACTCCCCAGATCTCGTTTGGAAGCTAAGACATAGTATAAAAAGTAATATTATAATAATAATATTATAATCCTCTTTTACGAGTACAGATTACCTGCTAGTAACACTAAGGATACAAGGAAAGACGCAACATATTGTATCTCCAGAAATGGAAGGACTCAGAACCTCGAGTCTATCCAGGCTAAGGGGCAGGAGGGAGGGACGCAAGAAAGAAGGTGAGAAGAAGACAACTAACATGGAACATTATGGTAAGACATAACTTCTTAATGTTAAGTTGTCATTCTCACCTTCATTCTTGCTGGATGGGACAACGTCCCTAGCATCTTAGTCCTAGGTGGCTCAATGGAACAGACTCCTGAGTACAGTGGAACCAAAATCAGCTCTATTTCTGGAGGCTAAATCAAGCTTGTAATGGGCAATAAAGGTATGTTTGGACGCCCATGTAGCTGCTGCACAAATGGCATCTAGTGGTAACCTTGCTTGAAACGCCGTTGAAGTTGATAGTGCCCTGGTTGAATGAGCTTTAGGCCTAGAGGGTAGTTGCCTGTGTCTCAACTCATAGACCAAGGTAATAATAGATGTCAGCCATCTGGAAAGAGTAACTTTTGATACCGGAAGCCCTTTCTTGCCTACAGCATAAGAGAGGAAGAGCTGGTCTGACTTTCTGAATTGTTTTGTCCTGTCTAGGTAATACCGTAATTGGCAATGAACATCTAATGAATGTAATTTTTGTTCAGCCCTGTTGGTATAGTCTGGGAAAAAGACGGGCAGATCAATGGAATGGTTTAGATTTGCTTCTGATAACACTTTTGGTAGGAAGGAAGGGTTTGTTCTGAGAGTTACCCTATCTTTATGAAAAACCAAATAAGGAGAACGGACAGACAAGGCTTGAAGTTCCGATACCCTTCTGGCAGATGTTATAGCTACTAAAAACAGCGTTTTCCAAGAAAGAAGTTTGAGGGAGCAAGAAGTTGCCGGTTCAAAAGGGGGTAAAATTAGTGAGGTTAGAACTAAATTTAAATCCCATTGTGGGGGTGGATCTTTGACTGGAGGTCTGAGCAACAAGATGCCCTTGAGAAAGGCTTTACAGAGTTTGTGGGACATAATATTTGCTTCTGAGAGTCCAACATGAAAATTAGCAATAGCCACTAATTGTACCCTGATAGTGGCCGATGATGACCCCGAATGAAAAAGCTCCACCAGAAAGTCTAGAACCTCATGAATGGGTGCATGGAAAGGATCTAAGGATCTAGTTTGTGCCCAGTGTGAAAAACGCTTCCATTTACTCGCATAAGTCTTCCTAGTATTGGACTTATGGGAAGCTAGAATGATATCATGAACAGGAGGAGAAATAAGGGGAAGCCTGGCTATGGCTGGAAGTGGAGCAACCAAGCTGTGAGGTTGATGGAATGTAGAGAATGATGCAGCTTGCCCGTGAGGTGGATCAACAGATCCGGAAGGGGTTCCAGATGCCAAGGCTGTTCCAGTAGGTATTTGCGCAGGAACGGGAACCAAACTTGTCGAGGCCAAAACGGGGCAATGAGGATCATTTTGGATCTGAATGCGGTTGCTTTCTGAATTAGTTGCGGGATCAATGGAAAGGGAGGAAAGGCATAAAGAAGACCCCGGGGCCAAACGTGAACAAGAGCGTCTCTGAGGGGCTGGCCTGGTAGAGGAAAAAGTGTGAAGAAGTCGAGGCACTTGCTATTTTGCGGAGTTGCGAAAAGGTCGCAGCAAGGCTGGCCCCACTTCCAAAGAATTCCGTCTACTAGCACTTGATTTAGAGACCACTCGTGAGGCATGAGGATAGTTCTGCTCAATCTGTCTGCTATGACGTTGGACTTCCCGGGGATGTACGTTGCTATCAGAAACTGTTGAGATGAAATCGCCCATTGCCAAAGTCTGAGTGCTTCTCGACAGAGGGGGTAGGACCTTGTTCCGCCCTGCTTGTTTATGTACCACACCACAGACATATTGTCCATTTGAATTGCTATAGTCCCCATGGGAAGAGAGCTCTGAAGGGCCTGCAACGTCAAAAGCATCGCCCTCATCTCCAGGACATTTATGTGCAGGTGGCATTCTGACTGTTGCCAAGTGCCCTGGACCGTCCTGCCCTGATAATGCCCCCCCCCCACCTGATCAGGGAGGCATCCGTTGTGACAGTGGCAACTGGAGGGGGGAGAACAAAGGGTCTGCCCTGAAAAAGCTGAGGGGAAACCATCCACCAGGAGAGATGTTTCTTGCAAGATGGTGTTATCAAAATGTTGTGGGTCACTGGCAGCTGTTGAAAGGACCACTGAGAAAACAGCATCCACTGAAGGAGTCTCATGTGGAAGCGGGCTAATGGAAGTAGAAGAATCGCCGCCGCCATGAGGCCCAACACTTTCAATACTAGCTTGACTTGGACTCTACTGGGCTGAAACAGAAGCTGAGCATTCCGCCTTATGTCTGTCACTCTCTGAGGTGGTAATGTTGCAGACATTTCTGTGGAGTTTAATACGGTGCCTATAAAGTTTATACATTGACAAGGCGACAAGGAGGACTTTGCAAAATTTATAGAAATACCCAGGCTGTTGCAAAGTTGGATAGTGTAATCCCTGGCGATTATGAGATCCTGTTTGGTGGTAGCAGAAATGAGCCAGTCATCTAAGTATGGAAACACCTAGAATCCTTTCTGTCTCAGGTGAGCCGTGACCACTGCCAAACATTTGGTGAACACCCGGGGGGCTGTGGTGAGACCAAAGGGCAGGGCCCTGAATTGAAAATGAATGACTCCCAGCCGGAAGTGGAGAAACCTCCTGGAGCGCCTATGTATTTTTATGTGGTAGTACGCGTCCTGGAGGTCTAACGAGCACATCCAGTTGTCTCTGCCCAAAAAGGGTAGAATGGACTGCAGTGTTACCATCCGAAATTTTGTCTTTAGTACAGAGTTGTTTAACCTGCTGAGGTCCAAAATGGGTCTCCAATCTCCTGTCTTTTTTGGTACCAAAAAGAATCTGGAGTAGATTCCGGATCCTAGCTGATCTACTGGGACTGCCTGGATGAATCTTTTGTTTAACGGCTTTTTTATTTCTAGCTGAGCCTGACCCCTTTGTGCGGGTGGTACGTCTGGTAGGGGTTTTGGCGGTTGTACCGGAGGGAAAGTGAAAGGGATTTTGTAACCCTTGGATATGATCTTCTGTACCCATGTGTCTTGGGAGATGGATTGCCAGGCTTCCGGGTACAGAGATAATCTTCCCCCGACTGCCTCCGAAGGCATACAGTCGGGCAGCTTCTCAGGGATGCTGAAAGGGTTGGTCAGGGAAAGATTCCCTGGAACCCTGGTTCTGTGGACCCCCTCTGCCCCTGGGGCAGTGCCTGTTATTATTCCCCCCTCTGCCTCTAGGGGGAAATTCAGCACGTGCGGCAGGCGCGACTCCCTGTGGTTTGCGGAACCACATCTTTCCACCCCTCTGTCCTTTAGGATAAGGTCTAGAAGGCGTGGAAAAATGGACTCCCACAGCAGAGAGAGTCTTACCATCTTGCTCGCATCTGGTGAGGGTATTCTTCACCTGAGGTCCGAACAATTCCGAAGCATCAAAGGGGGTGTTGGTGAAGGATGCCTTGAAGGGGTCGGCAAAGTTCCAGAGTTGCATCCAAGCGTGACGTCTCAACGCAACGCCTGTGCCAGCGGCCCTACTCGCTCCATCGGCTGCATAAGAGATAAGCCGCATGGAGGAGTTAACAATGGAGTTCGGGGTAGCCAGCTGAGAGTTTATTTTGTCCTTAAACCCTGCAGCAGAAGGATCCTGTACCGTTTCACCCAGCTCTTTGAGCAAGTCTCTCTGAAGGCGGGTGAAATGACATAAATAGTTCAGCGATTGCATAGAAAATGTCGGTGAAGCAAAGGTCCGCTTGCCGTACCTGTCCATGGTCCTGGACTCTTTGTTAGGAGGATGAACAGATACAGAAGGATCAACTAATTCCTTCTTAGTGGCTGCTGCTACCACCATAGCATCAACTGAAACACCTTTGGTGAGAAAGAATTTGTCATCTGGTGCAGAAATAAATTTAGAAGGCCTCCTATGGGTAGGTTCCATTGAATCAGGAGCTGCCCATGCCTTTCTAGCCACTACCTCCATTAGTGGGTCGAAAGGGGAAGACACCCAGGAGGTGGAAGGGCGAGATCCAAAGGCGTCAAGGTAAACCGACTCATCCTCGGAAGGTTTGAGAGTGGACCAATTTCCCCTCTGTCTTAGGATCTCCAGGATGTCTGAAAAGGAGACATCCTCAGAGGGGGATCTGGGGGAAACCCTCCGACTCATCCAAGTCGGTGTCCAACGTGACAGACTCGGGGGAGTCTATGTGCTTCCTCTTGCACTTTCTTTTCCTAGGGGTTCCCCTGAAACTTCAGGGGAGCCCTCGGAAGAGGAGGAGACACCCAAAGTGGGTACCCTACGCTTTGGATCTCTGCTGTCAGGTATAGGAGGGTGGCCAGAGACCGTAACAGGCACTACAGAGGGAGGAGCCACAGAACTTAACCTTGGAGTGGACACTGGGTCCAGCACACTCCTCATCACCTCGAAGGCTCCCCTATCAGACACCAAAGGTAGCCCCGGCTCCGAAGAGGCCGGAACCGCCCCCGGAACTGACAGAGAAGGCTCCGAGAATGATGTCGGGGCCGAACTAACCAGAGCCGAAGCTCTGAGAGGGAGACCGGGGTCGGACAAGGGTCCGATGCCACTCGCCCCCTCGGAGCCGACAATGGAGTCCCGGCGTCCGGACGTTTCCATGGACGGAACCAATAAAGAGGTCGGAGCCGACAACACCGGAGCCGAAGGAGGAGGTATCGGCTCCAATGTGGGCAAGGTCACGGTTCCGACGAACTCCGGCTCCGAACTCGAGAGATGAGTCGGAGGAGGAATGGATAACTGTATCGAAGGAGCCACAGTCTGGTGAGATGGGCTCTGAAGCATTTGGGCCAGCGCCTGAGATTTTATGAGTCTACTGACCACCCTCTCGATGTCGTGGTCGGAGAGCCTGGAAGACCTCGATGAATGAGTCCTATGACTCCGCTCCGATAGGAGAGGGGACCTCGGAGCCGATCTGATGGACTCTAGCGAAGGGGGCCTAGAGCGCTTGCTCGCTGGGGTTGGCTCCGTTGATGGTTTCGAAGCGGAACCCACTTTGCTCGCCTCGGAGCCAGATGGAACCGAGGTCGGAGCCGTCTCGACAACACCAGCCCTCGGCTCAGAAGCTGAAGCCGAGGGTTTGGCGGTTTTTGACGACTTCCCCGAGCCAGACTTGGACGGGGAGTCATCAGGCTTTAACAAGCCCCTTAGGATGAGCTTGTTATGCCTTTCCTGCAGGACTCTTGAACTAAATCCGTGACAAACGGAACAAGAGTCCTGCAGGTGTAAAGGCCCCATGCAGTAGACACAAGAAGTGTGACCGTCTGTCAGAGACATTTTCTGACAGCACGAGTCACACTTCTTGAATCCCGAGACCTTAGCATCCTTGGACATAAGTCCTAAATACAGAAAAACACAGTAACACAGTCAGCCCACACACTCACTCAACTTATACCCAGAAAGGAGTTAAGGGGACTGACTAAAAACACCCACACACACACACACACACACTCTAAGGGGTGGGGGAAACTAAGTAGGCCCGATTATAAAAATTAACTAAAAGGAAGGGAAGAAAGTCTACAAAAGGGTTGAAATAAATAAAACTATCGATAGGGACCTAAAGTAGGAAAACTATCTGGAAACTATCTTAAAAATAGTTATATTTAAAAAAATTCTCTTTTACTGACCTGAGCCGGTAAAAAAAGGCAACCTCGCAGCGAAGCGGCAAACGAGATCTGGGGAGTTAGCGCATGGTATTGTGGGATATAGGGCTGCCTCGAGCCGGTAAAAATAGCTCTCGAGATATAGTATAGGCCGAGTCGGAGCCTGAGTTGTGTATGTGTGTTTTATTTTATTTATGTTGTGATGTGGGTGTTGTGTTGTATGTTTAGTGTAGTGTGTGTGGTGTTTCCGGTTATGTGGTTTCGTGGTTTTTGTTTGTCTGTGTTTTGTGGAAACGGTTTTATAGTCTCGAGATACTGAAATTCGATATTTCAGCATTTTGAGGTTATAAAGTGAATCCATATATATATATATATATATATATATATATATATATATATATATATATATATATATATATACACATATGTATGAATATATGTGTATGTGTGTGTGTGTGTGTGTGTGTATATATATATATATATATATATATATATATGTATAAATGGGTTCACTAGACAATCCCAAGATACTGAAATGTCGAATTTCAGTATTTCAAGACTGAATAGTTGAAAGTGCAGTTACGCGAAACTGCACTATCTCAAATGCAGAAATGTTGAATCCGCTGTTGTGGTGTCACATTTGTGATGTGCGGTGCGGTTTGTGGATTTAGCTGGGGATTCTGGTAAGTGGTGTTTACGTAAGGGTATTGGATACAAATTTTAGTGTGTGTGAGTGTGTATAGTGGCAGTTTTTGTGTGTTTGTGTGTTTAGTGTGACCTCGGAGTTAGTATATATAAGTAGGGGGGTCTGGGGGGTGCAGACCCCCACATGAGTGGGTGCAGGGGGGGCTTGACCCCCTGGTTTTAGGTAGAGTAGGTGTGTTTGTTATGTTGTGTTTGTGTGTGTTGTTTTGTTTGTTGTAGTCTAGTTAGGTAGGTGTATGTGTGTTTGTTTGTGTGATGGTGTGTGTGTATGTGTGTGTGTGTGTGTGTGTGTGTGTGTGTGTGTGTGTGTGTGTGTGTGTGTGTGTGTGTGTGTAGATGGTCGCAATTTATATTTTCACTGTTGTGGGTTTTTCAGGTATGTGGAATTTCGACTATACAGTCTCAAAATACTGAAATTTGACATTTCAATATTTCGAGATTGTCTAGTGAATATATATATATACATATATGCAGGACCATATAACAGTTTCTAGAAAGCTTCCAGAGTTCACATTTTTTCAGTGTGCTAGGAAAAAAGACAAGACCAATGGAAAGAGTGCCATAGTACTGCTTGAAAATGGCTTACCATGGTGGGTATAACAAAAGGCACAAGCCAAGGACAAACAACTGAAAAAAAGAAATTATGTACTTACCATAAAGTTCCACGTAAGTTGTTCATCTCGCCTTCATTCTTTACTGACGGGTTCGGAGCCGATCCCTCGGCTCCAAGTCAGCCAATTGCAAAGCTTGAGGTCTTCAAATAACTCAAGGCCAAGTACCTATCCTATGATGCGGGTTTATATCACATAATCGAAAAGCATTAGCTTGAACGCTCAAATGAGTGAAAATTCACATAATCGAACATTGTATTGTGGGGGGCTGCTCCCCCCACATCCCCACTAAATATATATTCCTACTCTGAGGTTGTACTACACTGAGGAAAGGGCAAAATTTCCGATCTTCACTGTAGTGTGACGTAAATCCAAGCACTTTGATTATATGCATTTTCGCGCATTTGCGCATTCGATGTAATGTGTTTCAGTGATGTGATATACACCCCCATGATGCACCTAGAGTTACCTCAGATCTTGTCTGCTGCATTTAATAATACCATATGTCATTCTTTCACTACCAAGAAAAGGTATAGAAGGATTGAGAAACCAGGATGGATCTAGCATCTTGGTCATCTAACAGCCCAGAAGTGGGTAGGAGGGAGGGACGTAAGAATGAAGGCAAGATGAACAGCTCACATGGAACATTATGGTAAGTACATAACTTCTTTATGTAAAGTTGTTCTATCTCACCATTCATTCTTTACTGATGGGCAGCGTCCCAAGTACCATCAACCTCGGGTGGCTCACGGGAGTATATTTCTCAGGACCATAGATCCAATGGAGGCCCTGTACCTGGAGGCCTTGTCAACTTTGTAATGAGTGATAAAGGTATGAGGTTTTGACCAAGTGGCTACTGCACAAATGTTATCGATAGGAAGTCTGGCAGAAAAGGCAGAGGATGTAGAAACAGCTCTGGTTGAGTGAGCCTTAATTTTATGCTGTAAAGGCATGTTGGCAGCTGAATAAGCAAAGGTAATACAATCAGATAACCGTTTAGAAAGAGTTGTTTTAGCCACTCGTCTACCTTTCCTGGAGTCTGAAAATGAAACAAAAAGCTGGTCTGATTTCCTGAAATCTTTTGTTCTACCCAAATAAAATCTGAGCTGTCTGTGAACATCAAGTTTGTGCAGCATGCATTCTAAATTGTTTGAATGGATAGGGAAGAAGACTGGCAAATCAATAATTTGGTTGAGATTAGTTTCAGTGCAAACTTTGGGCAATAAGGAGGGGTTTGTTCTAAGTGAGACTCTGTCAGCATGGAATATCAAATAAGGAGGCTTGGTGGATAAAGCCTGCAGTTCTGACACTCTGCGGGCAGAAGTAATAGCTACTACAAATTTGAGGTCACATGAGGAAGCTGGTTCAAATGGTGGAAGAATTATGCGGGAAAGCATAAAATTTAGATGCCACAGAAATTTCACAGGTGGTCTAATATGAAAGGTCCCTTTGAGAAAGGCTTTGGATAACTTGTGTGACATAATATTCAATCCTTCGAAACCAAGATGAAAATTAGAAATGGCAGCCAGTTGAACATGAACTGTTGCTGCTGCAGCTCCTTCATTGAAAATCATAGTCAAGAACTCTAAAATGGAGGCCATGGGGGCTTGATATGGGGGCTTGATAAGGATCAATATTGTTTTTAGAGGCCCATATAGAAAATTTTTTCCATTTGCTAAGATATAGCTTCCTTGCAGAGGATTTATGACAGGATAATAGAATTTGCTTCGTCTCATTGGAAAGGTTATGGAACCTGGCTATGATGGGAATTGGAGCAGCCAAGCTGTTAGCTTCAGTGACTGCAGAGAGGAGTGGAGTTCCCCCGATGAGTGCATCTGAAAGTCTGGAACTGGGTCCTCCAAAAGATGAGGTTGAAGAAAGCGGAACCAAATCTGACGAGGCCAATGAGGGGCTATTAGAATGATGGTCCTTCCCAGTGTTTTTGCTTTCTGTAAAACCTTGGGTATCAACGGGATTGGTGGAAATGCATAGAGGAGACCCAGAGGCCAATCGTGTACGAGTGCATCCCTTGGGGCTTCTCCTGGAGGGGGAACCAGGGCAAAGTAGCTTCTGCATTTCATGTTCATGTGACTGGCAAAAAGGTCACAGCAAGGCTGGCCCCACCTGTGGAATAACCTGTCCGCTATTTCTTTCTTGAGGGACCACTCATGGGTCAACAAAATTGCTATCATGTTGGATTTCCTCGGAATGTGCATTGCCAACAAAAAGCGCTGGTTGGAAATAGCCCACTGCCATACTCTGAGAGCCTTGCGACAAAGGGGGTAAGACTTGGTTCCTCCATGTTTGTTCAAATACCAGACCACTGACATGTTGTCCGTCTGAATCGCAATCGTACCCAGAGGAATAAAGTCCTGAAAGTACTGCAATGCCAAAAGTACTGCTCTCATCTCTAGGACATTGATATGCAAATGTGTCTCTTGATCGGTCCATGTGCCTTGAGCTGTCTTTCCCTGAAAATGCCCCCCCCACCCTATCAGGGAAGTGTATGTGGTCACTGTGGCCGCTGGAGGGGGTAGCACAAATTGGCGTCCTATCATGACATGAATTGAGGTCAACCACCACTGAAGATCACTTTTGCAGGAATTTGTGATCATTATCATGTGAGACATGGGAAGCTCCTGGTAAGACCATTGAGTGAACAACAGCCATTGTAGAATCCACATGTGCATACGACCTAGTGGTATGGCTAGAATTGCTGCCATCAGGCCTAACAATTTCAGGACTTCTGACACTGGTGCTTTGTCTTTGGAAATCAGAATGCTGACATGTTGATGAAGAAGAAAGAATCTTTCCATTGGAAGCCTTAGTGTGGTGGTGGTGGTGGTGTCCAGTTCTGCTCCTATAAAAATGATATGCTGCGATGGCGACAATGCAGATTTTTCTGAGTTGATTGTAATGCCCAGTTGGTTGCAGAGTGACAGAGTGGATTCCCTGAATGAGTTGATGCCTGGTAGTGGTGGTAAGGAGCCAGTTGTCTAGGTATGGAAACACCTGGAATCCTAAACGCCTCAGATGAGCCATGACCGCTGCCATGCATTTGGTGAATACTCTGGGGGCTGTAGTGAGGCCAAAGGGCAGGGCTCAAAACTGGTAATGATTGGCTCCCAGCCGGAAGTGCAGATGATCTCTGGCTGGCCTGGCCATTTTTATGTGGTAGTATGCATCCTTGAGATCTGTTGAGCACATCCAATTGTCTTTCCCTAAGAAGGAAAGCACAGACTGAAGCGTGACCACCTGGAACTTCTCTTTCTTTACAGATTTGTTCAGTCTGCTGAGGTCCAGTATGGGTCTCCAGTCCCCCATCTTTTTTGGAACTAAAAAGAATCTTGAGTAAGTTCCGGATCCTGTCTGGTTTGCTGGGACTGGTTGGATGACTCTTTTTCTTAGCAACATTTGGACCTCAATTGTTGCTTGTTCCATGTAACTGGGTGGAATGTCCAGGATTTTTCTTATGGTTGGAGGGGGTGTGGTTAATGGGATGAAGTATCCTCTGGAAATGATACTTTCTACCCAGCTGTCTTTTGTTATTTTGAGCCAGGCATCTGGGTATAAAGATAAGCAACCCCCAAATGCCTCCAGAGCAGGACAGTCAGGCCTCCTTTCAGTAGCACTGGTAGGGCTTCCCAGAGAAGTGATCTCTGTCGCCCTGGTTTTGCGGACCCCCTCTGCAATGAGGGCAGTGTCTTCCATTATTGCCCCCCCTCTTCTGCCTCTGGAGGGGGGTTCACCACGTTTGTGCTGAAAGGCTCCTTGGGCTTTTCTGAACTACATTTTTCCTCCCCTTTAACCCTTAGGGTAGGGTCTGGTAGGGGTGGAAAAACAGACCTCGACGGCAGACAGAGTCTTACCATCCTGCACACACCTGGTTAAGGTTTCCTTCACTTTAGGCCTGAAATGAGCAAGCCATCAAAGGGGGTACTCATGAAGGATGACTTGAAGGGCTCTGCGAAGGAACACAAACACATCCAGCAGTGTCTCCTAAGAGCAACTCCTGTACCTGCTGGCCTACTCGTTCCATCAGCTGCATATGAAATGAGGCGCATGGATGAGTTTACTATAGAATTGAGGGCAGCAAGCTGGGCAGAAACTTTGTTGGTAGCTCCTGCATCTACTGTACCCTGAAGAGTATATCCTAGGTCTTTAAGGAGATCTCTTTGTAACCTGGTAAAATGGGTTAAATAGTTGAGCGAACGAAGAGCAAAAGTCGCTGAACTAAACATGTGCTTCCAATATCTATCCATGATCCTGGAGTCTCTGTTAGGAGGCTGGATAGAGTAGGAAGTTTCAAACATTTCCTTTTTGGTGGCTGCCACTACCACCATGGCATCAACTGGCACACCTTTTGTCAAGAAATCTTTGTCAAGGGGGGCAGAAATTAACTTATTAGGCCTCCCAGGGACAGGCTCCATAGTATCCGGAGACTCCCACACCCTTCGTGAGACCAGCTGCATCAGCTCATCAAAGGGTGGAGACACCCAGGAGGTGGAGGGCTGAGACCCGAAAGCCTTCAGGAGAACTGACTCATCCTCAGTAGGGCTTTTGAACTGCCAGTCACCCCTCTGCCTAAGGATTTCAAGTATCTCAGTGAATGAGATATCTTCAGAGGTGGACAGTGGGGACCCTTCTGAATCATCCAAGTCAGCATCAGATGTTAAAGACTCCTGGGGGGAGTCTAGATGTTTCCTCTTACACAATCTCTTCCTGGTAACCTCATCAGTGGGAGCTTCTGGTGAGGTCTCAGAAAAGTAAGGGCCACCCAATGGGGCTCCCTGAGGCTCTGGGTCTCTACGCTTGGTCAGGATATGTGAGGCAGAATCAGACACAGGCACTTTAGGGGGGGAGGAAGCCAGACCTGAGGTTGAGGATGTCTTAAGAGACATGACTCTCCTCATGGGATCGAAAGCACCACTGCTCAGATGCGAGGGAACTGATGGATCCGAGGAAACCATTGACACCCCCGGCACCGGGACAGTGGGCTCCGAACCAGAGGTAGGAGCCGAGCTCATCCGAGCCAAAGCCCCTAGAGGCAGAGTCGGAACCGATAAGTTGGTCTGACTATCCTCCCCAAACCTGACCAGAGAGTGTCGGCTCCTAGAGTCCTCGATCGGCACCAAGGATGTCAGAGTGCATGGAGCCAAAGACACTAGAGCAGGCATCGGCTCTGAGGGTTCCACGATCAACAGGTCTGACTCCTCTGGCTCCGAAGGACCAGCATGGCTCAGAGGAGGAACAGTTTGAGCTGGTGTAAGGGTCTTTGGCTCCGAAGCCATTTGGGTTGAAGCCGATAAAATTTTTGCCAAGGTCAGTGCTGATAACAGCTTCTGCACCACACAATCCACATCCAGATCAGAAAGGCTGACAGAGGACAGAGATGAGCGCACCAAAGGTGATACCGAGTGTAATAACGGACTTTTAGTAGCTTCAGATACCGGTTCCATGACTGGGGACCGACTCTGAAATGAAAAGACTGTAGGTTCCGATGGCAGTGGAGCCGAAGTCGAAGACTTTTTCGATTTCTTTGAGTCAGAAGTCTTAGAAGACTTTCAGGACTTGCTGGATCCATCTTGGTCGCTCAAAGCTTCTTGGAAGGATGGTTTCAACAAACCTCTGTCTATTAGTTTTCTTTTCCTTTCATGTAGGACCCCGGAAGAGAAGGAATGACATATAGAGCAGCTATCCTAGACAGTATACACAATTTACATGGCTGTCTGTTACAGACATCTTTTGGCCACATTTTGGGTACTTCTTGAAACCTGGCTTAGTATGCTTCTCTTGGTTAGCCATTGTAATGTCAGAGAAAATTATTGTCACCACACAAAAAAATCTAAGCAGTAATTATCAATAACAGCCTTAAATAAAAACAGACTGAGACACACACACACACACACACACACACACACACACACACACACACACACAAACGCACACACAGTAATGCTACTGTAAATATAAAGTGACAGGAAAGGATACATTACTGCCACCACAAACTGTCTAAAACACACAATATGAGCAGACTATGCAAGGAAAAAGAGTATAGCTTCTATAAGACACAGCACACTTGTCTAAATATTCTAAGGAATAACTATATCTGACAAAATTACTGTTAACTACTAAAAACTTCAACAGTAATTATTAAATTCAAGCCTTTTGTAAAAAAATTAAGGCTAAACACACCACACAGCAAAAACTACAAACAATCTAGCTATTTAGTATGAAATGTGACAAAGGTCACTGACTAAACACACTCCACTAAATAGAAAAGGATTTTTAAACTAGGCCTAAAGCAAGAGGCCAACTACAATTTTAAGCACACTAAGGGAAGGGAATACATGTAGGTAAACATACCAAAAAGCTGTAACAGCTTATAAAACTATTTAAACTATCTATCTAAATATAAGTAAGCAAGTAAGTAGAAAACAGTTTTACTGGCCCGAGCTAATGCAGAACCTCTGATCTATTGCAGCAGCAAACTAGATCTGAGGTAACTCTAGGTGCATCATGGGATAGGATCTTGGCCTCGAACAATTGGCCAACTCGGAGCTGAGGGATCGGCTCTGAACCCATCTGTAAAGAATGAACAGCGAGATAGAACAACTTCACATTCATCTATTTGACATGAGTTGCCCTTTCATAGCCCCAAAATAAGAACTAAATAGCAATAGTAAATTGGCTTTTCTGAAGGACTTGGTTCTGTCATGACAGTTCTTGAGCTGCTTACACATGTTCAGAGTTTGAAGAATCATTTCTCCATAGTTCTGAGGGTTAGAATAGAACACTGGGCGACTGATGGTCTGCCAAAGAAACTCTGAAACTACCCTGGCCGTGAATGAGGGATTTGTTCTTATTGATACCCTATCCCTAAAGCAGACAAGACAGGATTTATCTGTCAGGAAAGCATGTAATTCAGATATTCATCTTGCAGATATCAGAGGAAAGAGAAAAAACATTTTTAATGTCCAGAATGTTAAATATGCATGATGTGCTGATTCAGATGAAGATAAGGTTAACTTTTCCAGCAGAAAATTAATACCCCAGGAAGGAGAAACCTCTTTGAAAGGAGATCTGATGTAAAGCATTCCTACAGAAACTGTTTTACTAGGAAAACATTAAGGAAAGAGATAGACCTATGGACAGACATACTGATTTGGCAGCAAGATGTATCTAACAAAGTAGTACTAAGGCCAGAGGATAGTAACTCGCACAAATATTTCAGCACCACTGGTGCAATCCCAAATGGGCCCCTGGAAAAGTATTCCAAATGTCAAAATAAGATTTTCTAGTAGAAGGATATTTATTGCCTCCTTTAGTATCGGCTGCACATCCTCAAAAATAGGTGCATAAAACGTGTCAGAATTCAGGCAGATAATTTAAGATGTTTTAGGCTGGGGTGAGTTGAACTCCCTCTGTCTTGTGTGAGTAGAGCCACACTGTGTGGAAATTTGTGGCAGTTGTCTTTGGCCAGTTTCATAAAAGAGAGTGTTTGAACTTCTTCAGTGTTGGCAGTAGCCTATGAATAGTGTCCTGCCAAGGAAGCAGCACTTGCCCAAGTTGCCAAAGCTCTAAATCCCCTCCCTTTCACTCATTCTGGTTGTTGATAGGCTGTACCCTTTCAGGAGTGAAGTATATTAGCAACAAGAGTACAATAATTCTTCAGGATTTGACTGCTTCAAGAAAAGAAGGAAGATTCATCCTGACCCAATAACCAACAATCACTAATCACCATAAAAATTATCCAAAAAAACAGCAATAACAACTGCAATAATGGAAATTGTGTCTCACCTCAACTATCTACAAATGGGAATGGTGGGGGGGGGGGTGTGCGGCTACCGCAGCAGTGAAGAAATTTGAACATGTACTGTTATGGGTTAAGTATAACTTATAGAACTGTACTATGTTCTTCATTCTCACCGCTGTAGTGGCCTATGGGTAGATTTCCAAAGCTTAACCTACCTGGAAGGACAGATAAGGGTCCAGGAGCCCAGGAAAGGTAAGGTTTAGGAACCTACAAATGGGAATGGTGAGTGGGTGTGGCTACTTCAGCAGTGAAGAAACTTGAACATGTACTGGTAAGGGTAAGTATGACTTACACAACTGTACTATGTTCTTCATTCTCACTGCTGCAGTAGCCTATGGGTAGATTCCCAAAGCTTATCCTACCTGGGAGGAGGGAAGATAAGGATTCAAGAGCCCAGGGAGAATGTTCCTAGCAAGGCGTGTCCTGGGCCTAGAGAAAGAATCCAGTTTGTAGTGTTTTTGGAAGGTATGAATAGAGGACCAAGCTGCTGTTTTAAAATACTTCTAGAGTCCCCCCTTTCCAGCATTCCATCAACGAGGATAAGGGGTTGTGACGCCCAACACTTCTACCAGTATATGATGTGTACCACTATGTGTGGTCCCGATGCTGGGTCAGTAATCAATGAGCCTGAATCCTCACTACTGACACTGAAGAGGAATGTGCACTTGGAATACAAATAGCTACACTTAGTATTTCCAGATGCAGACCTCTCTACATCGAGTACAATTTCCCTTAAGAGCAGACAGGGAACACACTCAGCCCGGAGTCTGTATGGCTCTACATCTGTCTCCCTCCAGGTCCCCAATAAGACTTCCCACTGCTACAGCTGTAGGGTTAGGTCCTCAGAGTGTCCAAGCCAAATCCTCCAGCACCCTCTCTGTAAACCCAGTGCTTCATGTCCCTGCTTCAAATAGCTAACACACACATTCTTTTAGATTTAATTTTCACACACACACACGCACACACACACACACACACACACACACACACACACACACACACACACACACACACCCCTGCGAATGGTTGGCACAGATTACCCACTCTACCAACTTTGCCCAGACTATAAGATAGTTATCACTGCCATGAGTCAGTACTATAAGGCTCTTAACAAAGGGTGTCAAATTATTCTGTGTAATATTAATACTAATACAAATGGTAGTAATTTACCAAGATGGCCAGGCCTTCTTCAGTGGCCCACACAGTGTTAAATAAATATAAGTACTCTCAAAGTTTAGATACTCTCTACAAGAACTAGCCATGATAAACGTTTCAAATATATTTAATAAAAATTAATAAAAGTACATGAAAATACTGAATATATATATATAATCACAGTAAACCACAGAGTTCAAATCACAGGAAATATTGAAAAGAACATGGAAGGATAGACTCAGACACATAAAGAAAAACAGTATCTAAACTAAGCTTCACTATATTCCTGACTGAGTCTAAGATAATTTTACTGTTCCCTAGTAACTTACTTGGGCAAGACAAGATGAAATATGTGAGCAGTCCTTCTAGTCAGGCCCCAGACAGAATACTCCCTATAAAAATATAATATCCAAGATGACTTGCAGAAGACCTCATCTGGTCAACACCCACTTCTTTGTTTTTTTTTTTTTGTTTTTTTGTTTTTTTTTTATATATATTTGTCTTTTCTAGATATTATTCTGTGCATATTTATAGAATTTATTTACATATGCAGATACTATATATATTTTGTTCAAGATTTACATGGAGAAATACATGCTTTTAGAAATGTTTTTTAACCTCATAAAATGACTGTTTATGAGATGTCTAATGTGAATGTTGACTAATTGCTTTTAATGGTTTGAATATTATGATTGGATGAATTGAAACAATGAAATGGTATTTAAATGAATGCAATAAGTATGCTGATACAAAGTCGGAAGAAGCGTCGAACCTGATGTGAAAGGGCTAACTTTATTAAAGGTTTTTTATCTGTGTATGTGCTTTCCTTTGTTTGTTTTTGGATTTATTTGCTCTCTAGAAAGGCACTTATTCCCTTTGTGAACTTTTGTGGTGTTGCTATTCTTCCTGTATGTCCAAATCTTCTTCACCAGATTGTCTTTTTCTGCACACGTGCCCAAACCACAGTAATCTGTTTTCTTTGATTTTGTCTGCAACTGAAACTACTTTAGCTTCTGCTCTTATGTCCTCATTTCTTCATCTCTCCCACAGTGTGCATCCTATCACTCTTCTCAGGCACTTCATTTCCATCACCTCTAGCTTTCTCATCTGCTCTGACTTTACTGCCCAGGTTTCTGTACCATTACAGTAGTACTGGTCACACCACTCTTTTGTAGACCTTACTTTTCAGCTTCTTTAGCATACTACTGTCATACACTATACCTAACACTGCATGCCAGTTGGCTGCAGCCCCTCTGATTCCAGCTTTGACCTCTTCATTCAGACTTTCCTATTCTTAAACCATCCCTCCCAGATACTTGAAGAAATTAACCTCTTCCACTATCTTACCTTTTATCTCAATTCTTAGCTGCTTCTAATTTCCACAATTTGCTGCCATTACCACTGTCTTATCTGTATTTAGTTTCATCCCATGTGGCTTTATGTTTGCCTTCCATTTCCCTATCCTTTGCTGAAGTTCTTGTTCAGTCTGCCTGTAATGCCACATCATCTGCATACAGCAACTTTGTTGATCTGTTTCCTCTGACCTGTTTGCTAATGTAGTCAATCACCAGTATGAACAGTACTGGGCTCAGAGCTGAACCCTGGTGCACACCCATTCCCACTGGGAATCCCCTCTGTGAGACCAAAAAAGAAGTTATGTACTCACCATAACATTCCATGTTTATAGTCCATCTCGCCCTTCATTCTTACATATGGGTTCGGAGCCAATCCTCAGCTCCGACCTGGCCTATTACAAAGCTCAAAGTCTTTTAGTTGGCTCGTGGCTAGGTAGGTATCCCATAGTGCATTAGTACAATCTCCAGATCTTGTTTGCTGCTAAATTATAGAAAGACAGAAATAGAAGTTATGTCCTTACCATAACGTTCCATGTGGAGTGTTCATCTCGCCGTTGTTCTTACACCTGGATTCGGAGCCAATCCTCGGCTCCGTGTCGGCCGCTTGACAAAGCTCTGCATCGAGAAGAAGCTCGAGACCAACCTAACTCCCACAATCCCCCTCTGCCTTTACCTCAGATCTAGTTTGCAAGCAAACCAGCAGAGAACAGAAGAGAGCATAACACTTTCATACCAAACAAGAAAAACGTATTTACATAGCACAACAACTGCTCAAGGCAGAAGCAGGAGAAACAAACCAGGCACCTAAATTGGACGTTCTTCCTGAGGGTGGGAGGGTGGGAATGTAAGAACAAAGGCGAGATGAACACTCCACATGGAACGTTATGGTAAGGACATAACTTCTATATGTGAGAGTGTTCAATCTCACCGTTTGTTCTTACACCTGGGTAGAGTCCCTAGCTCCATGTTCCTGAGGAACTCAGGGGAGAACGTTCCTGAGCACAGTGGAACCAAAGGTTGCCCTGTCCCTAGAAATCCTGTCCACTTTGTAATGAGAAATGAAGGTATGTGGTTTAGACCAAGTGGCAGCCGCACAAATAGTGTCTAACGGTAGGCGAGCTGCATGAGCCAGGGATGTAGATACTGATCTTGTAGAGTGCCCTTTGGGCTTGACAGGTAAAGTTTGCTCAGAGGCAGTATAGACAAAAATAATACAGTCAGAAAGCCATTTGGACATGGTTCGTTTTGTAACTGCCATACCCATCTTGGTATCTGAGAAGGCCACAAAGAGCTGGTCTGTTTTCATGTGATCCTTTGTTCTGTCCAAGTAAAATCTGAGTTGTCTATGAACATCTAACTTGTGTAACATATATTCCAATTTATTGGAGTGGTTCTTGAAAAATGTGGGCAGTTCAATGGACTGATTAATATTATTAACGGAGCAAACTTTGGGAAGAAAGGATGGATTAGTGCGAAGAGAAACTCTGTCAGGGTGAAAAATTAAATAAGGATGTTTAACTGAAAGAGCTTGAAGCTCCGATACCCGCCTGGCCGATGTGATAGCCACCAGAAAAAGGGTCTTCCATGACAAAAACTTCAAAGAACAGGAAGAGGCTGGTTCAAAAGGTGGTAGCATCAGCTGTGACAAAAGAAGGTTCAAGTTCCAAGGTGAAGTAGGACTTCTAACTGGTGGTCTAATATGGAAAGATCCTTTTAGAAAGGCCTTACAAAGTCTGTGAGCCATAATAGGAGCTCCACTTTCTCCCACATGAAAATTTGATATGGCAGCTAATTGCACTCTCAAAGTGGCAGGAGAAGCCCCTTGGTGGAACAATTCGGTTAAAAACTCCAAGACCTTATTCAGAGGAGCTACAAAGGGATCCAATTGTTGTGTAGTTGCCCAGTGCACAAAACGCTTCCATTTACTGGTGTAAATCCTTGTAGTGGATGCTTTATGAGAAGCCACCAGGATATTTTGAACTGCAGGAGATAGAAGATCAGACCTGGCTAAGAAGGGAAGCGGAGCAGCCAAGCTGCTAGTTTGAGGGAGAGAAGTGACGGGTGGGGAGCCCCTGACGAGTGGGTCAGTAGATCCGGCTCTGGGTCCAGGATCCAGGGTTCCCGCATTTGGTGTGCTAGAAGAAAGGGAAACCATATTTGACGAGGCCAGAATGGGGCAATGAGGATAATTGTCCTTTGCAGGTTGCTGGCTTTCTGTAGAAATTTTGAAATCAGGGGAACAGGAGGAAAAGCGTACAGGAGACCCGGGGCCAATCGTGAACCAGAGCGTCCCTTGGGACTTCCCCTGGAGGGGGTAATAGGGCAAAATAGCTTCTGCATTTGGCATTCATTGGAGACGCAAACAGATCGCAGGAAGGCTGGCCCCACTTGTGAAAAATCTCCTTCGCAACTGACTGTTTGAGGGACCACTCGTGAGGTAACAGGATGGCTCTGCTCAACCTGTCCGCTATGACGTTGGATAACCCCGGGATGTGCGTTGCTATCAGAAATTGACCCGTGGACTCCGCCCATTGCCAGATTGTCATGGCCTCTCTGCATAGTTGGTAAGACTTGGTTCCCCCTTGCTTGTTTATGTACCAGACTACAGACATGTTGTCCGTCTGGACTGCAATTGTCCCTAGAGGAAGAAGGGGAGCAAAGTGTTGCAATGCTAGAAACACTGCCCTCAACTCCAGAACATTGATATGCAGATTGTATTCCAAATTGGTCCATTCGCCTTGGACTGTCTGTCCCTGAAAGATGCCCCCCCACCCTATCAGGGAAGCGTCCGTGGTCACCGTTGCTGTCGGAGTGGGTAGCACAAATGGTCTTCCGCTGGAGAGATTGCAAGTCCGAAGCCACCAAGCCAGGTGCGATTTGCATATGTTTGTGATGTAGATTTCGTGTGTCAAGGGTAACTTTTGGAACGACCATTGTGCAAACAGTAGCCATTGAAGAACTCTCATGTGCAGTCTTCCCAAGGGTGTCGCAATGAGAGAAGCTGCCATGAGACCCAAAACCTTCAAAACCAGTTTCGCTGGGGATTTTCTGGATGAAAGAAGAAGAGATATATTGTTTTGTAGGGAGGCTATCCTTTCTGGGGGAAGCCTTAGAATTAAGCAATGCGTATCCAATTCTGCTCCTATGAATGAGATATGCTGTGATGGCTGTAGTAAAGATTTTTCGAAATTTATGGAAATTCAGAGATGAACACAAAGTTGTAGTGTGTAATCCCTGGCCTGAATCAGTCGATGCTCAGTGGTGGCAGAAAGGAGCCAGTCGTCCAGATACGGAAACACCTGGAATCCGAGGCGTCTCAAGTGAGACGCTACCACTGCCATACATTTGGTGAAGACCCTGGGGGCTGAGGTCAGACCAAAGGGCAGGGCTCGAAACTGAAAGTGACTGGCTCCCAGCCGGAAGCGCAAGTGATCCCTGGACGCCCTGACCATTTTGATGTGCTAGTATGCGTCCTTTAGATCTATTGAGCACATCCAGTCGTCCTTCTGTAAAAATGGAAGGATCGATTGAAGCGTGACCATTCGGAACTTTTCTTTCTTGATGAAGGTATTGAGTTTGCTTAGGTCCAGAATTGTCCTCCAGTCCCCTGTCTTTTTTGGAACTAAAAAGAACCTTAAGTAAGTTCCGAATCCTCTTTGGTCCGCTGGGACTGGTTGGATGACTCTTTTTTCTAACAGCTTTGAAATTTCTGTAGCTGCAGGGCCTCGCAGATGGGGCGGCACATCTGGGAGTCTTTTCTGTGGATTTGGGGGCAATAGAAAGGGAATTTTGTAGCCTCTGGTAACAACGCTTTTTACCCAATTGTCTGATGTAAGATTTTGCCAGGCCTGAGGGTACAAAGCTAAGCGACCCCCGACTGCCTCCAGAGCAGGACAGTCGGGCCTCCTCTCAGGAGTGCTGAAAAGGTTTCCCGGGGAGTGTATCCCTGTCACCTTGGTTTTGCGGACCCCCTCTGCCGCCAGGGCGACGTCTTCCACCTCTACCCCCTCCTCTGCCTCTGGAGGGGGTATCACCCTGTGCGCACGGAAAAGAACCTTGGGGTTTTCGAAACCACATTTTTCCACCACGTTGCCCTTCGGGGTACGGTCTGGATGGGGTGGAAAAACGGACTCCGACAGCAGACAGAGTCTTTCCCTCTTGCTCACACCGGGTAAGGGTCTCCTTTACTTTAGGGCCAAAGAGAGTGGCACCATCAAATGGGACGTTAGTAAAGGAAGACTTGAAGGCTTCCACAAATGAACATAAGCGCATCCAGGACTGCCTACGAAGAGCAATCGCTGAAGCTGCTGCCCTACTCGATCCTTCAGCTGCGTATGAGATCAGCCTCATGGACGAGTTTACAATAGAAGTAAGGGTATTGAGATGTGCTGTAACCTTCTCCGAGACAGCAGCATCTGTAGTACCCTGGAGGGTATCTCCCAACTCTTTGATTAGATCCCTCTGTAGCCGTGTAAAATGGGTCAAATAGTTCAGGGATCGCATAGAAAAAGCCGCTGAACTAAAAATGCACTTCCCGTATCTGTCCATAGTCCTAGAATCTCTATTAGGCGGATGGACAGATGAGGAAGATTCCGACATCTCCTTTTTCGTGGCCGCTGCCACCACCATAGCGTCCACTGGCACTCCCTTTGTCAGATAAGCCTTATCTTGGGGGGCAGTAATAAATTTGTTAGGCTTTCTAGGGACTGGCTCCACCATGTCAGGTGTCTCTCACGCCCTTCGAGCAATCAGCTCCATTAACTCATCGAAGGGCGGAGTGACCCAGGAGGAGGAAGGGCGAGCACCGAATGCCTTCAGCAAGACTGACTCATCCTCAGAAGGGGGGAGGGATTGCCAATCACCTCTCTGCTTTAGGATCTCCAGGATGTCAGAAAAGGAGACATCCTCCGAGGGTGACTTTGGGGACCCTTATGACTCATCCAAGTCAGTGTCCGATGTCAATGATTCTTGTGGAGAATCTAAGTGTCTCCTCTTACACAATCTTTTCCTCGGAACTTCCTCAGGGGGGCATCCGAAGAAGCCTCCGAGGAAGAAGGGGCACCCTCTAGGGGTGGCTGAAACACTGGTGCTCGACGCTTAGATGTAGCCGTGGGTGCAGAGGAGGATAACGGCCCTTTATGGGAAGGAGAAGCTGTTTCTGCTGAAGTGGTTGTCTGAACAGACAACACCTTCCTCATGAGTTCGAAGGCCCCCGGGTCCCGAGTCGAGGTATCCCCCGGTTCCGAAGAAGTCGGAGGAATTCCTGAGACAGGCACCAAAGGCATCGACCCCGAGGACGGAGCCGAGTCGATTGGAGCCGAGGCCCCAAGAGGGAGCGTCGGAACCGAAACATCGGTCCGACTCTCAGTCCCGGACCCAAGGATGGATCTTCGGCTCCGAGACTCCGGTACTGGATCCGACGGAGTCGAGGTGAACGGTACCGACCGAGAAAAGGACGGCTCTGGTACCGAGGGCTCCACAATCACCAGGTTAGCCTCTCCCGGCTCCGAAGACTGGATAGGCCTCGGAGGAGGAACAGGTGGAGATAAGGGAAGGCCTTCGAGTCTCGACACCAACTGGGAGGAGACAGAGATGAGTTTGGACAAGGCTGTATTCTCCATCAATTTCTGCACCACGCGGTCTACATCGGTGTCGGAGAGGGGCCTGGAAGAACGCGTCGAAGGAATCGAAGACGGAGCCGACCTCAAAAGTGCAGGAGGAGGAAGCTCCATCACCGGTTCCAAGACTCGAGGCTCGGTAACTGACAACAGTTCAACACTCGGCCCCGAAGTCTGTGGAACCGGTGATCGAACTTTGAATGAAGAGCTCGGAGCCGATGACTTGGGCTCCGACGTCTTCGATTCCTTCGAGGACTTAGATGCCTGGTCTGATGCATCCAGAGGCTCTTGGAATGCAGGCTTCAAAAGACCCCTATCCATAAGTTTCCTGCGCCTATCTGTCATGACCCTTCCACTGAAAGAATGACAGATAGAGCAGTCTTCCTGCAGATGGAGAGGGCCAAGACAGTAGATGCAGGAACTATGATTGTCTGTGACAGACATCTTCTGTCCACATTGGCACCGTTTGAAGCCTGATTTAGCTTTTTCTGACATGATAACAAACTCCAATCCAGAAAACAGTGACAAGCCAGTAGTAAATGTCAAATCCAGTAAAGAAAGTCAAAGCCAGTAATATTTGTCAAATCCTGATACTTAAGTCACATCCAATAGTCAAATCCAGTTAAGGGTGGGGTAGGCCCCGAGGGAAAACTCAAAAGTATATAAAAGTATATAAAACTTATATACGGAACCGAGAAACCCTCGATACACTACTCACACATACACACAGTCAATCTGAGAAATATGAATACAAAAAAATAATGAAAGAATTATAAGAAATAATCAATCTTAGCTTTCAGGTGGTCCGAGCTCATCAAAATGATGCGATCTTTGCAGCGGCAAACTATATCTGAGGTAAAGGCAGAGGGGGATTGTGGGAGTTAGGTTGGTCTCGAGCTTCTTCTCGATGCAGAGCTTTGTCAACCGGCCGACACGGAGCCGAGGATCGGCTCCGAACCCAGGTGTAAGAACAAATGGCGAGATTGAACACTCTCACATCTATGGTTATCCAGAAAGAACAACAATAATGAAAGGTCTCCACCCTGTCAAGGTAATACTAACCTGTCTCCAGATCCTTCCAGGATGGGGCTAGGTGGGTGGGTTCGTAAGAATGAAGGGTGAGATGGACTACAAACATGGAACGTTATGGTGAGTACATAACTTCTTTATGTTCTGTAGTCCTATCTCACCTTCATTCTTACATATGGGACAGTGTCCCTAGCAACTTATTCTTGGGTGGCTCACGGAAAAATACTCCTGGGTATAGTGGAACCAAAGATGGCTCTAGCCCTAGAGGTCAGGTCCAATTTGTAATGAGTAATAAAGGTATAAGGGGTAGCCCAGGTTGCTGCTGCACAAATATTGTTAATTGGAACTCTGGCTTGGAAGGCAGCAGATGTAGACTGGGATCGGGTAGAATGAGCCTTAATCCTGAACGGTAGAGTTTTTCCATTGGAGGAGTAAATGAAGGAAATACAGCTCGAAATCCAATTTGATAGGGTCACTTTAGAGACTGGCAGACCTAGTCTAGAATCAGAGAAGGATATGAACAATTGATCTGGCTTTCTGAGATCCTTAGTCCTGTGAAGGTAGAACTGTAACTGCCTGTGAACATCCAAGTGATGAAATTTGTATTCTGCTGCATTAGAATGGTTAGGGAAAAACACAAGTAACTATAGTTTGGTTCAAGTTATTTTGAGAGCAAACTTTAGGGATAAAGGAAGGATTTGTACGAAGAGAAACTCTGTCTTTGTGGAAAATCAGATAAGGAGGCTTTATAGACAGTGCTTGTAACTCTGATACTCGTCTAGCTGATGTGATGGCTACTAGAAACAAAGTCTTCCAAGACAGAAATTTCAATGAACATGAATGAGCAGGTTCAAAGGGGAATGAAGTTAGCTTGGTCACGACAAAGCTCAGATCCCAGGAAGCTACCTGTTCCTGAAAGGGGGGTCTTAGCTATGTAGCACCTTTAAGGAAGGTTTTACACAATCTGTGTGACATCAGGTTAGACTCATGTAGACCCAAATGAAAATTAGATATTGCTGCCAATTGGACCTTAATTGTGGCAGCAGCAGATCCCTGATGGAAAAATTCAGACAAAAATTCTAAAACCATTGGGATGGATGCAGTGTAAGGATCTACATTCTTTTCTTCAGCCCACATAGAAAACCTTCTCCATTTGCTAGTGTATAACTTCTTAGTGGAAGATTTATGTGAAGACGTGAGGATGTGAGTCACTGCAGGTGAAAAATCATGAAGCCTGACTAGGGATGGAATTGGAGCAGCCACGCTGTCAAGTTGAGGGTGTGGAGGCTGGGGTGAAGGGAGCCTGATGTGTGTCAAGAGGTCTGGCACTGGGTCCAGAGTCCATGGATCGTCTAGTAGATGAGGCCCGAGAAAGGGGAACCAAATCTGATGAGGCCAGTAAGGAGTGATGAGAATCATTTTGCTTCCTAACAGCTTCACTTTCTGAATCACCTTGGATATGAGAGGAACAGGAGGGAAAGCATAAAGGAGTCCCAGGGGCCAATCGTGAACAAGTGCGTCTCTCGGTGACTCCCCAGGAGGGGGGATAAGGGAAAAGTAGCTGCATTTGGTGTTGATCGGAATGGCGAAGAGATCACAGCAAGGCTGCCCCCATTTGCAGAAGATCTGTTCCACTACTTCCTAATTCAGGGACCACTCATGAGACATTAAGATTGCCCGGCTGAGTTTGTCGGCTATCACATTGGTTGTCCCTGGGATGTGCCTTACCACAAGAAAGCACTGGGAAGATATTGCCCACTTCCAAACATGAATTGCCTCTCGACAAAGGGATTATAATCTGGTTCCACCTAGTTTGTTGAGATACCATACCACTGACATGTTGTCTGATTGGATTGCTATCGTGCCTAGAGGGAGAGAGTCATGAAGTGCTTGCAACACTAGAAGTACTGCCCTCATCTCTAGGACATTGATATGCAGGTGAGTCTCGTGATCTTGCCATGTGCCTTGGACAGTCCTACCTAGATAATGCCCCCCCCTCCCTATCTGGGAGGTATTCGTGGTCACAGTAGCAACGAGTTGGTGCGGAAGGAATGGGGTGCCTGCTGTGGGTTGGTTGGGTTGAATCCATCAATGAAGATCCTTCTTGCAAGACTCTGTTATGAAGATGTGGTGAGATAGAGATAGTTGTTGAAAAGGACCACTGGGATGACAGAAGCCATTGAAGAATATGCATGTGTAATCTGGCAAGAGGGACTAACATTATGGTGGATGCCATGGCCCTTAAGAGTTTCAGCACCATCTTTGCCTTGACTTTGTGTAGAGGAAGTAGACAGAGGAGTTGTTGTCTGAGGTTCTGCGCTCTTTCTGCGGGAAGTCGAGTTAACATGGCGACTGTGTCTATTTATGCACCTATAAAAGTCACAAATTGAGAGGGCGATAAGGCAGACTTTTCCCAATTTATTGTAATCCCCAACTGGGAACAAAGCTGGATAGTGAAATCTCTGGTTTGTATGAGTAGATGCCTGGTGGGGGATGGTCAGGAGCCAGTCGTCCAGGTATGGCAACACTTGGTATCCTAGACATCTCAGGTGAGCTGTCACTACCGCCATACATTTGGTGAACACCCTGGGGGCTGTGGTGAGAACAAAGGGCAGAGCACGAAATTGGTAATGACTGGCTCCCAGCCGGAAGCATAAATGACTCGACGGTCTGTCGATTTTTATATGGTAGTACGCATCTTGGAGGTCTATGGAGCACATCCAATTGTCTTTCCCTAAAAGAGTGAGTATAGACTGCAGTGTCACCATCCAGAGCTTGGCCTTCTTTATGGATTCATTTAGTTTGCTGAGGTCCAATATGGGCCTCCAGTCCCATGCATGTTTTGGCACTAAAAAGAATCTGGAGTAAGTTCCAGATCCTATCTGGTCTGTGGGGACAGTTTGGATGTTTCTGAGCAACTTTTTCACTTCTACAGTTGCTTGATCCCTGTGATTGGGTGGAACACCTGGGATCTTCTTGGGAGTGTGAGGTGGAAGAGAAAAGGGTATGGAGTAACCTCTGGTGATTATTTTTTGTATTCATTTGTCTTGAGTGACATTTAGCCAGGCTTCTGGATACAAAGAAATATGACCCCCGACTGGTTCCAGAGAAGCACAGCTGGGCCCCACATCAGGAACGCTGATAGGAATGATCTTGAAAGGAATCGCAGCCTCCCTGATTTTGCGGGCCGCCCCTGCCTCTAGGGTGACATCTGCATTAGCTCCTTCTCCTCTGTCTCTGAAGGAAGAGTCACCCTGTGCATCCAGGAAAAATCTCTAGGACTTCTTGAACCACATCTTACCACCTCTCTGACCCTTAGGATATGGTTTGAAGGGGACAGTAAAACGTACTCCCACGGCAGAGAGAGGGTTTTCCCTTCTTGTTCACAACTGATGAGTGTATCCTTTACCTTAGGTCCAAACAATGAAGAACCGTCAAAGGGGGCATTGGTAAAGGTAGACATGAATGGCTATGCAAAGTTACATAAACGTATCCAGGAGTGTCTCCTAAGTGAAACTCCTGAACCCGCTGGCCTGCTCGCTCCATCGGCTGCATAAGAGCTCATGGCGGAGTTCACGATGGAATTTAAGGTGGACAACTGAGCAGACACCTTCTCAGGGACTCCTTCAGTAGATGTACCTTGAAGAGTATCTCCTAATTTCTTAAGGAGATCTCTTTGAAGCCTCATAAAATGTGTTAGATAGTTCAGCGATCTGAGAGTGAAAGCCACTGAAGAGAAGATACGCTTCCCTTTATCTGTCCATCATTTGAGACTCCTTATTCTGTGGATGGACAGATGAAGAAGTCTTCGCTAACTCCTTCTTAGTGGCCGCCGCCACTACCATGGCATCTACAGGCACCCCCTTGGACAAAAACTCTTTCTCTTTGAGAGCAGACAAAAATTTATTAGGTCTTCTGGGAACTGGCTCCATGGCATCAGGAGTCTCCTACACCTTTCAACTAACAAGATCTAAAAGTTCATCAAAAAGTGGAGACACCCAAGAGGCTGAAGGTTGAGACCCAAAAGCCTTCAGGTACACTGACTCCTCATCAGAAGGGGTGGCAGTGGGCCAGCCACCTCTCTGCTTAGCAATCTCTAAGATGTCTACAAAGGAGACATCATCAGAGGACGACTAGAGGGACCCTTCTGACTCCTCGAGGTCAGTGTCAGAGGTAATGGACTCAATCCTGGGAGTCTACATGCTTCCTCTTGCATGTCATCTTCCAAGGGGGCTCCTCAGAAGGGTACTCTGGGGAGGTCTAGGAAGACTGGGGGCCACCAACCGGGGGCTCCTGAGACTGTGAGTCTCTGCTGTTGAGAGAGAGAGAGAGTAGTTGCTGAGACAGAGGTCGGTGCCTGAGAGGGAAGAGTGTCAGTACCCTTGTGTGGAGCTGATGAGCAAGACAGCACACTCCTCATCATCTCAAAAGCAGATATCTCTGGCTCTGAAGACCGCTTCGGCTCCGAGGAAAGGGAGGAAATCATCGGCTCCAGAGCGACTGGCTCTGAGATAGATGTAGGATCCAAGCTCACCCTAGCCGACGCACCGAGAGGGAGACTCGGAACTGAGGAGGTTCGGGTCCAAGTGTCTCTGTCAGGGCCGACCAGTGAGCTTCGGCTCCTAGATACCACTGACGGCGCAGAAGGTGTCGGAGTGGAAATCGGCTCTGAGACAGCCTCGAGGGGAGGTGGAACCGAGGGTTCCACAGCAAGTGGTACCAAACACTAAGGCTCCGAAAGCCAGACACGGCTCGGAGGAGGAGCTACAACAGGGGGGTGGACTCAGGTGGCTCCAGAACCAATTGGGTCGGAGCCAACAACAATTCTGGCAAAGCAGACAACTTCAGGAGTCTGAGCACTACTCTCTCCACATCTTCCTCTGACATGCTCCTGAAAGATCTTGATGACAGGGTAGGCGATCTGCATCTCTGCAGAATTGGAGATCTTAAGGTTAGGGAGACCGGCAAAGGATCTCTGGACTGGCTCCAGTGTAATTTTTCAGTAGTCGGCTCCGAAAGGCTTGGGGCCGAAACTGAAGTGCCAATATCAACAACCTCGACCAGCTCCGAGGATAGTTGAGCCAAGGAGGCAGAAGCCTTATCCATTTTTGATTGTTTTTGAGGAGGTTCTGATACACTAGTCGGCGCCAGAGAATGTCTTTTGGCCGACTTAACCTTCTCTTTCTTGGAAGAACGTGATTTCAAAGAGGAGGAAGAACTCGATAAGTCTTCCTCGAAGGAAGGCTTGAGGAGACCTTTCAAAATTAACTTGTTCTTCCGCTCCTGGAGAACTCTGGAGCTGAAGGAATGGCAGAACAAACAAGTTTCCTGCAAATGAATGGCTCCGAGACAATATACACAATTACTATGGCCATCCATAATTGACATCTTCTGGGAGCACTTTACACATTTTTTGAAACCCAAAGGTTTGTGGTCCTTAGACTCTTTAGACATAATAGCTAGCTAAGGAAGTAAGCAGGAACACACAGGCACAACGAGGACTAGGTCCTCTAACTTAAAAGGGCCTAGCCCTAACAACACACACACACAAGGAAAGAAGTAAAGATGACTAGGTCCTCTAACTTAAATGGGCTTAGCCCTGAGGAAAAAAGGGAGTAAGCAGAGAACTAGGTCCTCTAACTTAAACGGACCTAGCTGAATAGGCTAAGTCTTAGAAAGAAAAGGCCAGAAACTAGTAACAGGCAATGAAATATCAAACGACACTGCACACAAGCTAAATTTCTAACTTTCTAAATTTCTTACTTTCTAAATACAAATCCAAGGCCCCAAAAGGCGGACCTGCAGAGAAAACTCTGTAAAAATCAACAAACACTGCACACAATATAATAGTAAATATAAGCCTGAGAACACAATGTTAATTAGAAACTAGCACACAGGATACCAAAAAGGAGAACAACAACGGTCAACAGCCAACCAGTTCATGACAAATTAAATAAAATGAATGTCAGAAACACTCCAAAAAGTCAGAAAACACTCCTAACACTACTAAACTCTATTTAAACAAGGATAATTTGCTATAGCAAACAGTAAATTGATAATAATAGAAAATGTTTTCAACTTAGCCACGGCCAAGCAAGAAGCACTTCTGAAGTCCTAGACGCGGCAAATGAGATCTGGAGATTGTACTACTGCACTATGGGATACCTACCTAGCCACGAGCCAACTAAGAGACTTTGAGCTTTGTAATAGGCCGAGTCAGAGCCGAGGATCGGCTCTGAACCCATATGTAAGAATGAAGGCGAGATAGGACTACAGAACATCAATGTTTGTACTTGAGTTATTGGGTTCTTGTACGTAGCCTTCACTAATTCTACCAATGTTTCTGGGACTTCAAACCACCACAGTACTGCTCAAATTAGCATTCTTGGGACCTTGTAGTATGCTTCCTCCAAGTCTAGAAATGCCAAGTTGGACTCTTTCTTCATCTCTAGCTTCTTCTCAGCTATCTGTCTCACTGCAAACATTGGGTCAATTGAGCTGCATCCTGATTTGAATTTGAACTACTTTTCTCTTCTCCCATCTTACTTTCTATTACTCTGCATGTCCATTTATCAATCATCCTCTCCAGAACTTTCATGCAATGTGACAAGAGTCTGATACATGTGTACTGCCCATACTTCTGGATGTCCCCTTTGTTCTTGTACACTGGCATAAGTATGCTTATTCTCCAGTCATCTTAGATACATGTTTTCTCCACACTGCTATGAGCACCATCAGGAGCCATTTCTCCACTATTTCACCCAGCATCTTTATCATATGGACTGGCAAATTCTAAACACCCTTCCTCTTGACAGTGCCATAGACTACTTCAACTCTGTCTTCCTAGACACTCTAAACTCTCTTGCCCCACTACGAAACAAAAGGATAAAGACTAATACAGCTCCCTAGTTAACCAAACATACAAAACAAATTATGTTCCAAAGGGACAAATTATAGAAGCTTTACCAAAACAACAAATTGCCCAATACCCTGCTCCAATCCAAGCAACTCCGCAACCTTGCAAAACAGCTAATCACTAAGGACAAAAAATCCTACTATATCAAGCTCCAATCTAATAATAATAAAACCCCATGAAATTCTGGAATTCAGTAAACTCACTTCTTAATCCTGGCTCCAAGAATAACCCCTGTCCTGACCCTAGTAAATCCGACCTTGAACTAGGCTCTGAATTTAACTCATTTTTCATAGAAACTATTTCTGAACTGACCAAGACATTCTCCAACGATAACCCTCCAGTCCCTCACTCTTCTCCACCTAATTCCCCTAACTGCCATCCCCTCATGTTTGAGCTCAAACCTTTCTCCACTAACTTTATAAAAAAACTTCTTTCCAAACTTAGACCTTACTCTACTGCTCCTGACAATATTCCCTCCTCCTTCCTAAAATGTGCTGCTGATGGACTAGCTCTCCATATTAGCATCATTATTAACAGATCCATAAAGGAATCATACGTCCCCAAACTCTGGTGCTCAGCTTATATTATTCCTCTTCATAAAGGAGGCAAAACACCAACATCTCAAACTTCTACCCTATTGCTCTGCTCTCACCAATCTCCAAAATCCTAGAAAAGTGTATCCACCACTAACTTATGCCTTTTCTTACGCAAAACCATCTTCTAACACCTACCCAACATGGCTTCCACCCAGGCCATAGAACTATAACTGCTCTATTGTCATTCCTAGAAACTGTCAATCAAGCCCAAGACTAAGGACACTTGGTTTCTACAGTTTTGCTTGATCTGTCTAAAGCATTCAATACTGTTTCTCACAAACATCTTCTCTTTCATCTCTCAAATCTTCATCTCTCACCAGACACTTTATCCTGGTTCTCCAGCTACCTATCAGACAGATCTCAAGCAGTAAAAATGGAATAACCATCTCTTCCTTCTTACCTACCCCAACTGGTGTACCACAGGGATCCATCCTTGGGCCTATGCTTTTTAACATCTTCATCAATAACTTTCACACTGCTCTTCCTGATGCTAAAGTCATTCAATACGCAGACGATTCAACCTTAGTCTGCTCTGCCTCTAACCTCTCTGAACTGCTCAACAAAACCCAAACTGCTTTTTCAATAACCGAAGAATGTATGTGCCAAAACCACCTCTCTCTCTCAATGCTAATAAATCAAAAATTTTACCACCCCACTAAGACTTACTCCTACAACAAAAGTACTTTCAAAGTCCTTAGTCAGTCTAACTCACCTATAGAAGTGATTCCCTCTGCTAAACTGCTCGGCATTACTATTGACGAATACCTCAAGTCTGACATCCACATTCAACAAAACATTAAGAAAACCCACCAAAAACTAGGCATGCTATACAGGAATAATCGCTTTCTCTCAAACTCTACTAGGCAAACTCTGGCCACTACTTATCTTCTTCCCTCCTTATTATATGGAGCCCCTCTCCTAACCAATCTGTCCGCCTCCATCTCCTCTAATCTAGAAAACTGCTATCATAAAATCTCTAAATTTGCCACCAAATCCAGAAATTCCACCCATCACTGCCTTACCCTACAACCTCTGAACTCACTAGAACTCCCAAACTACCTAAAACTACTTCCAAGTCACCACTGCAAACAGACTTATATTTCACCCTACTAAATATCCTGCTCTAGCAAATATCCTTCCCCCTTACACCCCCAACACAACTCTCAGATCTGAACATCAAAACTTAATTGCTATCTACAAGCCTAAACGTCCTGCTGGCCAACTTCTCCTCTCTTTCTCTATAGGTAAGAAATGGAATTCCATTCCTTCCACCCTAATAACTATATCAAACCCAGATAACTTTAAATCCCAGCTTTTCAAACACCTCTTCAGTAAATGGAAATGTACCTGCCATCACCCTACCTAATTTCTAAGTATTTGCCCTCATGAGGTTTCCTCACAGGTTCCTAACTTCTCTAAATCCCCTATATTTATTTCTCCATGAGTGTGTCTAAGCTCTCCACAATTCCGAGAGCTACTTATCACACAACACAACTGTGTAAATATTATAAATAGAATCATACTTTAAATGAGTGTTCTACCCTTATTTTATTGCTGTGTTTCTTAGAGTGTTTTTTAATATATCTGTATAATCCTCTGAACAACCTTAAGCTATTTTGTTTGACTATGTGTTACTCTGTGCATATTTTGTAACTGTCCTAGTCTATGTATCTCCCTGTATGTCCTATTCTATGTATCGCTGTATCTCTCATATTTGTACTGTATTATGTTTACTGGAGTTTTTCTACCCAGGCCTCCACTGAAAACAGGTCTTTTGGGCCCAGTGGACTTCCCCGGTAATCAAACTGGAAATAAATAAATAAATATCTGCTGTGACATCATCTGAGCCTGCTCCTTTCCCTGACTTCAATTTCCTTAGTACTATTTGTATTTCTTATATGGTGGACTCCTCTTCTTCTCTCATCATCGGCTGTGTCTGGGGCAATACAGCTTCTGTGGGGTTGGGGTTTTCTTCATTCAGAAGCTGCTGAAAGTACTCCTTCCATCTGCTTTTGAAGTACTGTGGACTGGTGAGGAGGTAGTTGCTGGCATCGCTTATGAAGAGTGTCTGACTATCTTCTTTATCTTTCTGTCTTTGGCTTGCAACCTGATATACTTTCTTTGTGCCACCTACTGAGTCACTTACCCTGTTCTTTGGTATTGCAATTCCTTTCTAAGCTTCTTTGTTATCCAACCAGTATTCCTTCTTAGCCTGAAACGTATTTTATATCTCTCACTTTTCCCTGTACTCTTTCCTTCTTTTAATCACTTCCTGGACTTCTTCATTCCACCACTAGCTTTTTTTATGTACCTTATTTCCATACTTGGCCTGGCCATATATCTGTTCTGTAGTCCCCACACATGCTGTTTTGAGGTGCAACCATACTGCTTCAACTCCACTTATTTCCTCCTCTTCTTGGGGTGCTAGAGCCTTGAGTAATTCCTTGAACTATTGAGCTTTTTCTCCAGTCAGCTTACAGGTCTTCAGCCTGGTCTCTGTTGTTCTTAGAGCCTTTTTTGACCATTGCTTGCAGCTGACTGTGACAACCAGTGGTTTATGTTGTGGGTCAACTGTTTCACTAGGGATGACTTTGCAATCACTGATTTTATGTTAATGCCATTCCTAGGAGGAAGTCTACTTGAGTTGCATGTTGGCTACTATTGTATGTGATATTGTGACTGTCTCTCTTTCTAAACCATGTGTTGGCTACTATCAAGTCATTTCCCACACATAAGTCTAGAATGGCCTCTCCTTCTTTATATTCTTGCTGTCCCAGCCATATGGATCCATGCAGTCCTCATACCCTGTTCTGTCTGTCCTGATATGTGCATTCAAGTCACCCATTATGCACACCAATTCCTGTTGACCTGCTTTATCTAGTAGGTCCCGGAACTGCTGTATGAATACACTCTTTTTTCACTATCACAGCCCTGCTGTGGGGCATAGGCTGAGATTATGAATACTACCCTATCATTACAGTGGAATCTGATGCCATGAGTCTGTCACTAATTCTGTTGATATCCCTAACTGCCTTCTGAAGCCTCTTTCTCACAACAATTCCAATACCATTTCAAGCCTGTCCTCCTCCTGAGTAGCAGACTCTGGATCCCAAACCAAGTGTCTCTGCTGCACTGCCCTTCCATTTTGTCTCTTGGATAGAGGATGCCCAGCCTCCACTGTACCATAATTTCATCAACTTCCAAACTGTGTCCTATCAGTGAACCTACACTGTGTAGAAATTCTTAGTTCATGTTTGCAGGTTGATTGATTTGACGTCCAGTTTTTTGCTCAACAGAGCTATCCTACATAAACCAGTCTGAGAAACTGGACACCAGCCAGCCAGTAGCTTAATGACCATGGCTGCTGGGTTTTATGGCAGGCATATGCTGGCTAATAGGGGCACATACACCCCTCTGACCATTAGCATGCATCCCTGGCATAGGTCAGAGTAGACTGGGTCCTTAGCCCACTTCTCACCGACAAATACCTATGCCCATCTGGCAACATTAGTCAACATAACAGAATCACCTACAGCCATATTTTATACTGTTGAGTGGCTAGCCCTGCCATGGTATGCAGTCTGTGATGTGTGTTCTCCTATCCTGAGGATACTGAGCACCACAGTAAGCCAAAATACTTAATATTTTTTTTATAAAATCACAGTTTTCTAACAAAATTGAAAAATAAGTCAAGTAAGCATAGCAGAACCACAATTCCTGTCAGAAGCCAGTGGTCTATTATAATTAAGTTAGATAAGAAACAATACCACAACTATTGAATAAAAATATTTATGAGAGGTAAGGGTACCCAAAAGGGGGTCTTACCTCTTAGACATGAAGCTTTTGACTGATGTTCCTCTGGAGCCAGCGAGATGCTTCTCCTCAAGCTGGCAGTATAATTCTGAAGATTGACCTCAGTCTGGTTACTGATATAATTCCTTCCAAAAAGGATGCAGCCTATCAGCAGCCAGAATGAGTGACAGGGAGGGCAGTTACAACTCTGGCAAGCTGGCCAGGTGCTGTGTCCTTGACAGGTCACTACCATAGGCTACTGCAGTAGTGAGAATAAAAAAAAACATTTAATATTGCCTGGGCCAAAAAGGATTCACCACAAAAATGTTTTGGAAGATTGACCTCAGTCTGGTTACTGATATAATTCCTTCCAAAAAGGATGCAGCCTATCAGCAGCCAGAATGAGTGACAGGGAGGGCAGTTACAACTCTGGCAAGCTGGCCAGGTGCTGTGTCCTTGACAGGTCACTACCATAGGCTACTGCAGTAGTGAGAATAAAAAACATTTAATATTGCCTGGGCCAAAAAGGATTCACCACAAAAATGTTTTGGAGAGTCCTTCTGAATATTCAGAAATACCTTCGCTATCCAAGGATGAGGAGTCAGCCATCCTGGACTCCACGGAAAGCATGGAGTGCATAAAGAAAACATCCTTGTAAAGGAATAAAAAAAGTATGTATTATTTGTTTTGAAAGGAGGCTAACAGACCTGGTTAAGGAGTTCCCCAGAACAAGAATAATATCTGGAAGACCTTCTCGTATCGACTGTCTTTGTGAGGGTCTGTCCTGCTTCAGCAAAGACTGTCTCCTACTATGTTTTGTTCTGACCAAAAGTAAGGTGCTTGGAGAGTTAAGGAATGCTGAAAAGCTAACTTCCAAACACTCATAGCTAGTCTGAATAGGGGATTAGTCTTCTGCTCCCTAGCTTGTTGTGCAACTAGTTAAATCATCCAAAGAAACTCTGAAATGTCTTGAGACACAAATAGACTTGGAAGTAGAGGAACACAAGGGGATACTTGTAAAAAGCTATAAGAAGTCCTCTGCACTGAATTAAGTCCAATAGGTGTTGTAAATAGACTTGTAGTGTGACACAGACAAAGAGGTTCAGAGATTTTATAGGTACAATGGTACCATAAGCTTCTCTAGGGAACAAAAAGTAACACATTTCAAAGGACTGATTTATAGAATATTAGAAATTCCCCAAAGAATGAAATGGAGGAAGATTTTAAAATTGGACTTTGAGAAGGGTCTTCTATGGTGTCAGAAACATTCTGGAAGCATTTGAATGACTGGCACTGGTTAAAGGACTTCTATGGTAAGCAAAGCAGAAGAACAAGAAGAAAAGATTCTGTCTGGTTTGGAAGGTTGGGAGAAACTCCCTTATAAGGAGACTTTAGCATCCAGTGCCAACTGTACTACACCTGAATCAATTTTAACCCCCATGAAACTGTGACAATCAGTTGCCAAACAGGAATGGACAGAACCAGTTGACAGGACTGGTTTTAAGAAATAAAGCCCAAAGGTAAGGCATGAAAGCCTGAGCATCCTGAAGCTGTAACTGTCCTTTTACTGGAAAGGTTCTATATCAGTCTCGTTCCTTCCCAAACATCTCTAGTTGGTTCTTTGGCATAACAGAGGATTTAATATCCTAGCCAGAAATGTCTAGAAACAGAACTGAAGCAGAGGTGGTAGATACAATGTTTGCACAGATATACAAAACGTTTAGCTACTAGAAATATGTCAGAAATCTGTCTATAAAACTTGCTCTCAAAATCCAACGATAATGCTTGGAAGATAACAGAAGCCTGTTATCTATCTGTTTCACGGGGACTGTATATTTTGAATCTGGATTGAAAGAGGCAATGTAATATATAACTCCTCCATAGCTGGTAGTGGAGTAGGAAAAGTTGTAAAATGAAGCAAATCTGCCCTGAAAGTAGTGGGAACTTCCAAATGTTCCCAAAAAGGCACCTCATTCATACGGCAATAATTCAAGAAAAGAAACACCTCCCAAGGCAGATGTGAGAATCAGACTTCCTCCATGTCAAAGAATTGATTAAAAGAATACATAGGGTTCAAATCCTTGTCTATGTCTAAATCAGATTCATCTAAAAAAAATCTGTAATAGGTATCATATATGATCAAGTGGAAGAGGAATTTGAGCACTTTCATAAAAAGAAGTTATGTACTTATCATAACGTTCCATTTGTGTTGTCACTCTTCATTCTTGTTGTCGCTCTTCATTCTTCTCAAAAAGTGGCTTTAGATCTGATCCATCGCTTCTGACTAGGCCAGTGCTAAAGCTCACGGACACCACATCTCCCAAGATTCACCCTTACCCACAACGCACCTACCAAATTACCTCAGCTATTGTTTGCTGCTACATTAGCATAGGAAGATTAAGAGAATTATGGAAAAGCCATATCCAGAAGTCATTATATACATATATATATATATATATATATATATATATATATATATATATATATATATATATATATATATATATATATTTATTTATTTATTTATTTATTCCAGTTTGATGACCAGGGAGGTCCACTGGGCTTGGGGAGCCCGATTTCTCTGGAGGCCTGGGGAGAATAGCTCCACAATACATACTTTAGTTACATGAATAATTATAAAGAAACTCTGCATTACAAACAACAGGTAGTATTCAAAAAAGAAAACTTTATATAAGACCATGTAAATACTCGTTCCGCCATAGGATAGGGGGTGGTGGGAGGGGAGTTGAGGAAGAATGAAGATCGACACAGATGGAACATTATGGTAAATACGTAACTTTTTTATCTGATGTTGTCAATCTTTATTCTATCCTCAACAAGTGGGACAGCGTCCATAGCTACCTGTGTCCAGGGTGGACTCAAGGAAGGATATTCCTGAGCACCATAGAAACAAATGACGCTCTACCTTTGGAGACCAGATCCAATTTGTAATGAGTGACAAAGGTATGGGAAGTAGCCCAAGTTGCTGCTGCACAAATATTGTCCATGGACATTCTTGACTGAAAAAAACATGGAAGTAGCCATGGATCTAGTGGAGTGTGCTTTCAAAGGATGTGTAAGAGAAGTGCCCAATTTAACATAGACAAAGAAAAATGCAATTTGTCAAACAATTTGATAGGGTAACTTTGGAAACTGGTTTTCCCAATGTTGATTCAGAAAAAGAAAAAAGAAGTTATGTACTCACCACAATGTTCCATCTGTGTTGTCTATCTTCATTTATCCTTGACAGATGGGTTCAGTTCCGATATTGTAACCGACTCGGCAGTTACTACAGCTTATGCCAGCCAAAAACTCTTGAGTTTTACCTGTACCCAGAATCCCTCTTTCTCAGTTACCTAAGATCATAATAATCCAGGGATATATGATCCGCTCCACCAAAAAAATTTTTAACGGTTGGGGGATGGAAGGGAGGGAAGTCAAGGATAAATGAAGATAGACAACACAGATTGAATGTTATAGTGAGTACATAACTTCTTTGTCTGACGTTGTCAATCTTCATTTTATCCTTGACAGATGGGACAGAGTCCCCAGCTACCTAAAATCTTGGGTGGACTCATGGAAGAATATTCCTGAGCACCATCGATTCAAAGGATGATCTTCCCCTAGAGATCAAGTCCAGTTTGCAATCAGCAATAAAGGTATGTGGAGAAGCCCAAGTAGCTGCTGCACATATATCATCCATTGAAGCTCTAGATTGGAAGACTGCTGAAGTGGCTCTAGACCTTGTAGAATGTGCTTTTACGGGCTTAGGCAAGGTTAATTTATTCTTATCATAGATGAATGAGATGTGTTGCCTCACAGCAAGAGGTTCTCCCGTTCGATTCTTGGCAGGAGTGCCTTCTGTATGGAGTCTGCATGTCCTCCCCGTGGTCGAGTGGTGTTCGAAAGACATGCGTAGAAAGGACGTGCCCTTGCTGAAGGTTGGATGTCGAGCTGACACCTCGGCACCCGGAAAAAATCTACTGCCAATCATTACCGGACCAGAGTTCCACTGTGGCGACCCCTAACCGGGAAAAGCCAAAAGAAGAACAACATAGATGAATGAGATGCACTCTTTCAACCACTTAGAGAGAGTAGTCTTGCTGACTGCTTTACCCAGCTTTGCACTGGAAAAGGAAACAAACAGTTGACTTGGTTGTCTTATGTCTTTAGTTCTGTGAAGTTAGAAGCATAATTGTCTGTGAATGTCTAATTAATGCACGGCGTATTCTCCTTTGTTGGAATGATTTGGGAAGAAAACTGGTAAATTAATTGTCTTATTAATGTTAGCCTCTGATACTACCTTTGATAGAAAGGAGGGGTTTGCTCATAAAGAAACCCTATCCTTATGGAAAATTAGATAAGGAGGTTGCAACGATAAGGCCTGGATCTCTGAAATCCTCCTGATAGAAGTAATGGCTACCAAAAACAGTGTCTTCTAAGATAAAAACTTTAGTTCACATTCCACAGAGGGTTCAAAGGGAGAATGCATTACTGCTTGTAGTACTAAATTCAGGTCCCAAGGAGGAGTGGAATCTTTGAACAAAGGTTTTAATAAAAGTGTGCCTCTGAGGAACGATTTACAAAGCCTATGAGAAGCTAAAGAATGTTCTTCTAAACCAGCGTGAAAGTTAGAAATTGCAGCCAATTGTAATCTGATTGTGGAAGGAGAAGCTCTGGCATTGAACAGAGAGGCTAAAAAATCTAAAACATGCTCTACAGAAACACAGAAAGGATTGATTTGCTTTTCATAAGCCCAAATGGTAAATCTCTCCAACTTACTTAAATATAGCCTTCTAGTGGAAGGTTTATGAGCTGACAAAGGATGTGGCATATTGCAGAGGAAATATTAGAACACCTGGTACTAATAAAATTGGTGGAACCACGCAGTCTGCTTGAGATTCAAAATGTCTCGGTGAACAAGACTGTCCAGATGGAACAGAAGATATGGTACTGGGTCCAGAATCCAAGGTTGTCGAATCAGATAAGGCCAGAGAAAGGAGAACCAAATCTGTTGAGGCCAAAGGGGGCAATGAGAATTACTGTGCTTTTCAACCTGAGTGCTTTCTGTAAAAATTTGGAACTAGAGGTTTCAGGGGAAAGGCATACAAGAGACCAGGAGGCCAGTTGTGGAGAAGAGCACCTCTGGGTGCCTACCCCTGAGGGGGAATAACAGAGAAGTAATTGCTGCACTTGTTGTTCATGGGGTAGGCAAAAAGATCATAGCAAGGTTAACCCCAATGATGGAATATCAACTTTGCCACTTCTAGATTGAGAGACCACTTGTGACGCTGAATGATGCATCTGCTCAGCTTGCTTGCAATCACATTGGAACTCCCTGGAATGTGCATTGGTATTAGAAAGAAGTTGGAAGAGATCATCCACTGCCACACTCTGAAGGCTTCTTGACAAAGGGGATAAGATTTGGTTCCTCCCTGCTTGGTGATGTACCAAACCACTGACATATTGTCTGGTTGAATTGCAATAGTCCCCTGAGGAAGAGCTATCTGAAAGGCCTGCTATACAAGAAGCACTGCTCTTCTCTCCAGGACATTGATGTGCAAATTGATCTCAAATGGGGACCAAATGCCTTGTACCATCTTGCCCATATAATGCCCCCACCCCATCTGGGAGGCATCCGTGGTCACTATGGTCATGGGCTCCGACAGAACAAAAGGATGTCCATGGAGAATTTGCTCTGAATGTATCCACCAAAGAAGATCCATTTTGCAGCAACTGATCTGACAGCGGTTGTGATAGACCACTGGGGCACCAGTAGCCATTGCAGATTTCTCATATGTAACCTGGCTAAGAGTACTAGAGTTATAGAAGCTGCCATCGACCCTAGAGTTTGCAAGACTAGTCGAGCTGGAACCTGTTTTCTGTGGATTACCTTTTGAACTTGTACCACTATTCTCTGATGCCTTTCTGGAGGAAGTGATGCTGTTATTCTTTGAGTATTCAGAACTGCCCTATAAATTCAAAATTTGGTGTTGTGGTTAAATGTGACTTTTCTAGGTTTACCGTAATCCCCAGATGGGCAGAGATGTTGAGGATGTAATCTCTGGCTACCATTAATTGATGCTTGGTTGAAGCAATTATGAGCCAGTTGTTCAAGTATGGAAACACTCAAAATCCTTGCAGTTAAAAGTGAGCTGCTACTACTGCTATGCTCTTGATGAACACCCTGGGGGCTGTGGTGAGACCAAAGGGCAGTACTCTGAATTGGTAATGACTGGCTCCCAGCCAGAAGCAGAGGAACTTCTGGAGCATTTGTCCATCTTTATATGGTAATATGCATTCTGAAGGTCTATTAAGCACATCCAGTCATCTTTCTTCAGAAAGGGGAGAATAGATTGTACCGTGATCATCCGGAACTTTGTTTGCCGAACAGATTTGTTCAGCACACTGAGATCCAAAATTGGTCTCTAGTCCCCTGTTTTTTTTGGCACTAAAAATAATCTTGAGTATGTTCCAGATCCTCTCTGATCTAGTAGGACTTCTTGGATGACTCTTTTGTCCAGCTATTTTTCAATTACTTTCACTGCCAAATCCCTCTGATTGGATGAAACATCGGCAATTTTCTTGAATACAGGCGGAAGGTAAGAAAAGGGAATGATATAGCCTCTTGGATATGATCTGTTGCACCCAGGGAACTGTTGTTATGTTTAGCTAGGTATTTAGGTGCAAGAACAAGCATCCCCCAACTGCCTCCAGAGGAAAGCAATCAGGCCTCCCTTCAGAAATGCTGAAAGGGCTTGCCTGAAAAGGAATCTCTGAAGTCCTGGTTTTGTGGACCACCTCAGTCGCGAGGGTGGTGTCTTCAGTTTTGGTTCCCTCATCTTCCCCTCCGGGAACTTCTTCCATGTGTGTCTTGGAAAGGCCCTTGGGATTTCTTGAACCACATTTTTCTACCTCTCCTCTGGTTCCTAGAAAAAGGACCTTTGGGAGGGGGGTGGAGAAATGTATGCCCACATCATAAAGGGTCTTAACATATTTCTCACACCTGGATAAAGTCTGTCTTACTTTCAGGCCAAACAAGGCTGTTCCATCAAAAGGAGCATTGATGAAAGAAGATTCGAATGGTTCCGCAAAACCACATAAGTGCGTCCAGGCATGTCTCCTTATGGCTATGCCTTTACCTGCTGCTCTAGACATCGCTTTGGCTGTATGAGCAATCAGCATCATGGAAGAATTGATCACAGACTCCAGGATGGCTAACTGAGAAGCCACATTCTCTTGGACTTCCTCAGCTACAGCTCCCGCCAGGTTGTCTGACAACTCCTTAATCAGATCCCAGTGGAGTCTGGTGAAATGTGGCAAAAAATTCAAGGACCTTATGGTGAAGGTCAATGAAGAATAGACCCACTTCCCAGATCTGTCCGTAGCCCAAGACTCCCTGTTGGGTGGATGGACAGACGAACTCTCCTCAGCAAGTTCTTTTTTAGTGGCGGCTGCTACGACCATAGCATCTACAGCTAAACCCTTGGCCCAAAACTGTTTATCTTCAGGATTGGACAGAATATTATCAGGTCTTTTGCGGATGGGCTCAGTGGTGTCTGGAGCCTTTCACTCCCACTGTGAAATCAACTGAAAGAGTTCATCAGCAGGCAGTGTCACCCAAAAGGTAGACGGGTGGGTGCCAAAAGCCTGCAGGTAAACAGATTCCTCACAGGAAGGGTTTTGGGACTTCCAGCCACCCCTCTGTTTTAAAATTTCCAGGATGTCACCAAAAATACATCTTCAGAAGGTGACCATGGGGACCCTTCCCCCTCATCAAAATCTGTGTCCTCAGTGACTGATTTCTGGGGGGTAATCCAAGTGCTTCTTCTTGCACTTCTTTTTTGTGAGGGATCTCCTCAGGGGAATAAGGGATCTCCTCAGGGGAATAATCTGGGGAGGTATCAGAAGATGACAATACCTAAGCCTCTGACACCTGCGGCTTCAGCCAGGAGGAATAACTGAGTTAGAGGGGGTTATCTGTTCCAAGGGGGAAAGCACCAACTGAGTCCCTGCAACAGAAAGGGCCCTCTGCATAGCCTCCCCAGGAGGAGGGAAGGGAGCCCAGAACTAAAAAAGACTGCCTCAGCACCAGGGTCACTTCCCACTCTGAAGAATCAACCCTAGAGACTGAAGCTGGAGCTGAACTAACTTGAGCTGAAGCTCCAGGAAGCACGGATGTCTCTGAATAACCTGGTGTTGAGACCTGCCCCCAGAACTGACAGGGAAGCTATGGTTCCGGGACGTCTCCGGTTCAGAAATAATTGAAAAGCTCAGGGTAACTACCGGCTCTGAAGAAGGGAACAACTCTGGTGCCAGTACAGTCGGCACCAGGAGATCTGGAACAGAGGACTCTAAGACTGTCGAGGAGGTTAGAGGAGGAGTAATTAGAGGTGTAAAGGAAGCTTCTTTACCAAGACCCAAAGGGGTCAGAACCAAAGGGAGGCCTGAAATCCTTCTAGCCCATAACATTGTATTCACTAGCCTCTCCATGTCAAGTTCTGAAAGACTTTTGGTGAAACAGACTGACAACATGGAGGGGGACTTAGGCCTCTCCAAAAAAACTTCAGGGAGCTCTCCAACAAAAGGATCAACAGAAGGTGAGTACATAGTTCTAGGTAATGTGGTCTTAGTAGGTAAGACAGTAATAATTTCCTGTATCGAGGCCCTCAACATTGAAGGGCTCAAAATGACAATCAGTGCCGGAATGGCTGTTGACACCAGAATGCCAGCAGCAGAGGCCTGCGGTTCCATGGAAACTTTCGGAACCAAGGTCTTCAATTTTTTTGCTTTTGGAACCAACGGGGCAGTCGCAACTGAGAAACTTATTTTCTTGCTTTTTTCCAGAGAAGAAGAATTGAATGAAGGAGATGAGACATCTGTCTTTGCTTTATCTACAAAAGATAAGGCTAAGCCAAAAGCTGAAGGAAGCAGTCCTTTTAAGATAACTTTACTACGCTTTTCCACAAGACCTCAGTGGCTAAAGGCATGAAAAATGCTGCAGTCTTCCTGTAAGTGGTGAGGGCCAAGACAATAAACACATAACAAATGAAAATCTGATGAGGGAATTTGATTGCCACACTTCTGATATTTTTTGAAACCAGAGGGGGCCTTACCCTTCCCTGCCACGCCAAACGAGTAAAGAGGCTAAAAAAATAACTAGTGAAAAAATATCACACTAGAAAGAGAAAGTGACTGAAGGAATATTACTTTTAATATATTTTTATACATTTAGAGAAAAGAAATTGGGAAGGGGCTATCAGCGAAGATAGTCATAGACATACACAAGTGTGTACAAGAACAGGAAAAAACTATGAACGAGAGAGGAAGGGAATGATCAACAATGATAGTGGGAAATACACAAAAATGCAAAGGGAAAAAGTATCAGAGATGATACTTGAGGAATACACTAAGTGTAAATAGAGAAATTAAAGGGAAAGAAACAGAAACTGTAAGAATAGGACAAAAAAACTGTACCTAACCCTACTAATGTTCGAGAGTAGTAGCTAGACAAGATCATTTTGGAAAAGCAGCAAACAAGATCTGAGGTAACTGAGAGAGAGGGATTCTGGGTAGAGGTAAAGTTCAAGAGTTTTTGGCTGGCACAAGCTGTACTAACGGCTGAGTCAGTTCCGATATCGGAACTGAACCCATCTGTCAAGGATAAATGAAGACTGACAACATCAGATTAAACAGCTGGTCAGCTTTCCTGTATTTTTCCTGTTCTATGCAAATAGAATCACAATTGCCTATGAACATCCAGTAAATGTCAGATACTGTATATTCTCCTTTGTTGGTAAACTTGGGAAAATACACTGGTAGAGTAATAGCCCTATTGATGTTGGATTCTGACACCACCTTTGGAAGTAAGGACAGGTTGGTACATAAGGCCACTCTATCTTTGTAGAAAACCAAGTATGGAGGTTTAGAAGATAATGCTTGGATCTCAGAAATTCTTCTTGTGGAATTAAGAGCAACCAAGAAAATTGTCTTCCATGTAAGATACTTAAGGTCACATGTTGCTGCTGGTTCAAAGGGAGGTTGTGTGAGAGACTGAAGCATCAAATTTAAGCCTCATGGTGGCATAGGTTCTTTAAAAGAAGGCCTTAGAAGACGTGTCCCTTTTTAGAAGGCCTTACTCAATTTATGAGAAGCTATGGATGTGCCATTAAAAACTATATGGTAATTTAAAATTGCTGCTAGTTGCACCTTAACAGTTGAAGAACTAGTACTGTTTTGAAACAGGTGTGCAAGGAAATCTAAAATATGATTGATAGGAGCTGAAAAGGGGTCAAGATTGTGTTGCCGAGTCCAAAGTGCAAATCTTCTCCATTTACGTCACTTGATGGGTTGCCAACTGGCTTACTGACAGAAGCCAGACTGTAAAAGTAGCCGACTCCAAATCCAGCTCCAGACAGGTGACAAGTGGAGTACCTCAGGGTTCAGTCCTGGGACCGCTCTTGTTTGTCATCTACTTCTCTGAAGTACAAGCCAACACTAAGGTACTCTGGCTAACAAAGCTCGCAGATGACTGCAAACTGGGAGCCATTATTGAATCTCAAAATGATGTGGATATTCTACAAAAGGGCCTTACAGAAACAGATGCTTGGTGCCAGAGCCATGAGCTCAAGCTTTATGCCAAGAAATGTATAGTTATCCCCTTTGGGAAAAAACATGTACCCATGAATTACCACATAGGTGGGAGTACACCAAACACCAAAAGTGTGATGAGAGACCTCGGGATACAGGTGGACAGTGGTCTCATCTTCGATAACCATATCGCCACAACAGTCAAGAAATCCTTCTATGTGGCACACCGCATCACTAAGGGCTTTTCATCCAGAAAAAAGGAGGTCATTGTCCCACTGTACTCATCCCTCATTAGACCCATTATAGAGTACAACACCTCATTTGGTATGTACCTCACAAGACATCTGCAACAGCTGGAAAGGCCACAGAAATACCTCACTAAAGAATCACAGGCCTAAAGGAGATGTCCTCTGCTGACCGTCTAAAAAAACTCCAGCTATACTTTGTGGCATATCGTCTACTCAGAGGTGATCTCTGCTTAACATACAAGCCCATGTCAAACCCTGAACTGTTGGACATGCACCACTTAAAGAAATCCCATTCCCTCAGAACCACACGCTCCAGGGATCTAAACCTTGTCATCACAATGAACAAAACATGCTTCCTGACCCAGATACTCCCCATACTCTGGAATAGACTGCCCATACATGTCAAGCAGAGCACCTCCTTGGCCCTCTTCAAAAGGAACCTTGATGACTGGATGTGAAATAGGAAATTCACCTCGGGGATCATGTCAGTCATTCTGCTAGAAAGGGGTCCAGGGAAGTAAATATTGTGGGAAGAAAGATCCAGGGAATTGTTATGGCTAGGCTTGTATAGGCCCTAGGGCCGATAGCCTACTACCAACCAATGAACCTATATGTTTTTCTTCTTGAGGGTTTATGGAAAGATAAAATTATACTTTGGACAGGTGATGAGAACATAGATTGTCTGGCTACTAGGAGAACTGGAGAAGCCCAGCAGTCAACTTGAGGTTTGGTATATCCGGGTGTGACATGCCTGTCGGGTGAGGCAGGAGGTCCAGAGTCAGATCTAGGTTCAACAAAGGTTGAAACAGGTGAGGCCAGAGGAAGGGAAACCAAATTTGTTGATGCCAGTAGGGGGCAATGAGGATTACTGTGCTCTTCGACCTGGCAGCTTTCTGCAGAAATTTGGGAGTCAACAGGGTTGGTGGGAAGGCATAAAGGAGACCGGGGGCCAATCGTGAAGTACATCATCCCTTGGTGACTGCCCCTTTGGGGGAATCAGAGCAAAGTAGTCACTGCACTTGTTGTTTAAGGGAGAGGCACAAAGATCACAGCATGGCTGGCCCAATTGATGGAAAATCTTGTCTGCCACTTTCTCATTAAGGGACCACTCATGTGGAAGAAGAATGTATCTGCTCAGTTTGTCTGCAATCACGTTTGTTCTCCCCAGAATGTGCATCACTAAAAGAAAGTGGTTGAAAGAGATTGCCCACTGCCAGACCCTGAGACCTTCTCAACACAGTGGGTAAGATTGGTTTCTCCTTGTCTGTTTATGTACCAGGCAACTGACATGCTGTCTGTCTGAATCTCAGTTGTTCCAGAGGGAAGAATATCTTGAAATGCTCGCAATACCAAGAGCACTGCTCTCATCTCTAGAACATTTATATGCAAATTGGCCTCTTCTGGCGATCAAGTACCCTGGACTCTCTTCCCCAGATAATGCCCCCCACCCTATCTGGGAAGCATCAGTGGTCACTAGGACCTTGGGCTGTTGGGGGTTGAAGGGACAACCATGGAGCAGTTGATCAGATTAGATCAACCAATACAGATCTCTTTTGCAAGTGTTGGTAATTCTTATCCAGTATGACACTGACTGATGGAAGACTGATCACTGAGTAGCCAGTATCCATTGAAGGAACCACATGTAAAACTTGGCCAGCAGAACTAATGTTATCGCCGCCACAATGAGGCCTAGAGTTTGGAGAACGGTGCAAGCTGAAATTGAGGTATTCTCTACAACCTTCTTGACCTGTGACTTTACTGATTGAACTCGGTGTGGTGGAAGGGAAACAATGGCAGCCTTTGTGTTGAGAAGCACTCCAATAAATTCCAATCCCTGAGTTGGTTTAAGTTGTGATTTGCTATAGTTTATGGTTATTCTTAGGACAGTACAGGTATGGAGAACTTTATCTCTTGCATGTATGAGTTGATGCCTGGTCAGAGCAATAATGAGCTAGTCATCCAGTTAGGAAAATGCCCAGAATTCCTGCAGTCTGAGTTAAGCTGCTACTACTGCCATGCATTTGGTGAACACTCTGGCAGGTGTGGTGAGTCCAAAGGGCAGTAATCTGAATTGGTAGTGATTGGCTCCCAGCTGGAAGAGTAGGTACTTTCTGGATTGCCTGTTCATTTTTGTGTGATAGTAGGAGTCCTGAAGATCTATTGAGCACATCCAGTTGTCTTTTCCCAAAAAAGGAAGAATGGCCTGAACCGTGACCATCTGGAACTTGGTTCACAGAACAGATTTGTTAGATCCAAAATTAGTCTACAGTCCCCTATTTTCTTTGGCACTAAAAAGAACCTTGAGTAAGTTCTGGATCTTATTTGGTCAGGTGGGACCTCTTGGATGACTCTTTTTTTTTCTAGCAGCCTTTGAATCTGAATTGCTGCTTAATCCCTCTGACTGGGTGTAACATTGGGGAATGCTCTGGGAATTGATGGTGGTAAAGAAAATGGTATTATATAACCTGTAGATATAATTATTTTCACCCAAGCATCTTTTGCTAGGTCTAGCCAGGCTCTCTCATGCAGGGACAACTGTTCCCCAACTGTCTCCAGAGGGGGACAGTCAGGCCTCCATTCAGGAGTGCTGATAGGGTTTATCAAAGAAAGATTCTCATGAACCCTGGTTTTCCGGGGCACCTCTACCACAAGGGTGACAACGTTCATTGGAGTTCCCCCTCTGCCCCTGGGGGAACCTCCTCCATGTGTGTCATGGCAAGGACCTTGGGACTTTTTGAAACTCATTTTCAGATCACTCCACTGATTCCTGGAGTAGGATCTTTGAGTGGACAAAAACATGCCCACAGCAGACAAGGTCTTTCCATCCTTCTCACACCTGGACAGTGTTTCCTTTAGCTTAGGGCCAAAACAAGTAGTTTTGTCAAAGGGAGAATTGATGAAATTGGACTTAAATGGCTCAGCAAAATCACACAAGGCCATCCAGACATGCCTCCTTATGGAAATGCCTGAAACTCCAGCTTTTGAGGTCACTTCCACTATGTTGGAAACTAATCTCATAGAACTATTGGATATTGACTGTAAGGTTGCCAACTGAGAAGTTACAGAACTTTGAACCTCTGCAGAAATGGCTCCTGAGAGAGTATTTGATAATTCCTTGGTCAAATCTCTCTGACATCTGATGAAGTGTGTCAAATAGTTCAGCGACTACAAGGCAAAGGTCACTGAAGCAAAGACATGCTTTTCCAGTCTGTCCATTGCCCAAAATGCCCTGTTGGGGGAAATGGGCAGTGGAACTCTCATCAGCTAATTCCTTCTTTGTGGTCACTGCAATGACCATGGCATCAACTGGAACTCCTTTCCCCCAAAATTGTCTGTCCGCAGGTGGTGCCATTATCCTCTACGGTCTCCGAGGTATGAGTTCTATGGAGTCAGGTTCCTTCCACACACCTAAAGAGGATGTCAATGAGCTCATTGGTACGTGAAGTCACCCAGGATGTAGAGAGTCCTGTGCCAAAAGTATCTAGGAGAACAGATTCCTCTGGCATAGGGTTGGAGAAAGTCCAGCCACCTCTTTGTTTAAGGCTTTCTAGGATGTCTCCAAAGGGACATCTTCAGGAGGTGACAGTGGGGACACTTCACCCTTGTCGAAATCTGTGTCTTTGGTGATGGACTCCTGTGGGGAGTCTAGATGCTTCCTCTTGCACATCCTCTTCCTTGGCACTTCCTCAGTGGGATGCTCTGGGGAAGTCTCAGAAGAGGAAATAAAAATTCCCTGGGAGAGAACTTGAAGTTTCAGTACAGGATGTCTCCATGGAGAAAGGTGGTGAGGCTCCAGGTGTTGAGACATCACGGTGGAAAATGTAGGATCTGAGGGGGAAGGCTTCATCAGGTCTGCTGAGGCAAGGCAGAGCTTGAAGGAGCCAGAGAGAGAGAGGCTCTGAGCCGAGAAAGCAGGCTTCCCAATCATCCCCTTTCTCTGCTCCACTGACACTACCTCTGAAGAGGAAGCCAGAGATAAACTGCCCAAGCTAAGGTGCCAAGGAACAGAGACGGCTCAGAAAACTTCAGAGTCAAATGCTGAACCTTGGACTCAGCAAACAGACTTCAGCTCTCTTGATCCGAATGGAATGGAGATCTCAGAGACAATGTTGGATCTGAGCATAAGGAGATCATCGGATCTGGGACTGACAGATCCAGATGGCTGGGATCCTGTGACTCTAAAGCAGTGGTAGGCATTAGAGAAGGAACTTGCAGGGGGGTTGTGGTGGAATGCTGGGTAACCTAATCCAGAGGGCAGGTACCGAGAGAAAACCAATTTGCCCCTGTGCCGAGAGGATCTTCCTCACCACTGTCTCCACATCTTTTGTGAGGCTTCTACAGGAATGCGTAGAGTAAGTGGAGGGGGATGCTAGTCTCTTTTAAAAGAGTGATGAGAGTTTGTCAGGAACTGGGTCCTCTTTCAGAGAATATCTGGTCCGAAGACAATATAGAGTCTCCAAAAGATTTGTCTGATCTGATAAAGTAGAATCCAATGGTTTAGTCTTCTGATCCAACTTAGTCAATGTCAGGTCCATAATGCTTAGTTTGGACTTAGTAGGATTCTAGGATTCAAGTGAGTAGTCAGATCCTGAACTCTTAGTTTTTTCTTATCCAGGGTTGAGACTGGTTCTTTTGCACTTCTCTTCCAAGAAGAGTCTGAAGAAGATTTGGATGAAGTAGAAGGCTTCAACTTTGCAGACCGGGATATGGATTCTCCAAAAGAAGAAGGAATGAGGCCTTTCAGTATCAGCTTGTTTTTTTCATTCAGTAAGAGCTCACAAATTAAATCTGTAGCAAATGCAGCAGTCTTCTTCTAAATGCAAAGAACCCAAACAGTACACACAATGATTGTGTGCATCTGAAAGCAGCAAATTACACCCACATTTAGAGCACTTTTTAAAACCTACAGGTTTGTCAGCCATCATGCAGTATCTAGTTAAGGAAAATAACAGACAGATATTATAGAAAAAAAGCAATCAAAATACAATAAGCATTTTTTTTTTAGACAGGATAGAAGAAAAAGTGGGAGGATACCAACAATGGTATAGAAAAATTATGACAAAGTCATAAGGGGAGGGAGATTCTAATGACACTATCTAAGTGCACCATGTACAAAAAGGAAAAGGAACAACAATAGCAGCAGCAAATATGAAAACTTACAACTATAACATTATAACATTACTAGTTAAGAGAAGAAGAAGCAAGGGAATACCAACAATGGTATGAGAGAGACTACGACAAAGTCATAAGGGCAAGGGAGTGCAAACAGAAGTGGAAGAAGAACAGTAAAGATACTAACCACAAAAAAACTGAAAAATATTTAATGGAAAAAGCACAGAAACTGTACTTATCTAACATAGCTCAAGAGATAGCTAGAAGCAGGAAATGAGATCTGAGGCAATTTGGTAGGTGCGTTGTGGGTCAGGGAGAAGCTCGAAAGATTTGGTGGCTGTGAGCTTTAGCATCGGCTGAGGCAGCTCTGATAGATTGGATGCGAACCCACTTGTTGAGGATAGAATGAAGACTGACAACATCAGATGAACTGTTCCCCAGGATGCATTCAGTAGCTTCACCTAGAAACTGTGTGCCCCAATAATATGGTTTTTCCATGATCAGGCTCAGATATTGGACATAGGTTGAAAAGGAAATGTCTGATCCCCAGTTCATAGTGGCCTGCAGAACTACACTAGAGGAAATCAGAAAAGTAATTGAGTGCTCTGAGGAAAAACACATGCCTACTGCTGGTGCACCCACTCCTGGCTATAGCACAGATTTAGCCCAAGCAGACAACAAGAGCTCTCAGGTAACTAATATTTCCTTTTGAGGAACTACAGAAGTTGGACCAGCAGGAGCGGGTAGAGTATCTTTCCTGTGTCTAAAGAGGATGCATCGGATGCAGTTAGGATATCTGGGATGTTTCATGTCACAAGGCAGGCTGTCTAAAGTTTACACAAGCAGCACACTTACCCTTAAAGATAAAGTCTCCAAACACTGTAATGCACAAGCAGGACACTAAAATCCTATCAGGAATCCTTGAAGATTAAAATTAGTCTGACAGCAATAAACTGCAAGAAAGATGTCACCACTTGAACACTCCCAGAACATGCCCAGTAAATGCACAAGCAGAACATAAAATCCTGTCAGAATCCCTTTTAAATAAATATACACTGATAGAACAAAATGGCAGAGAAGGTGTCATCAAATTAACAGAAGCAGTACATACCCTGTAAATGCATTAACTATATATTGAATCATGATAGAACTCTTTAGATGTAAAATTTTTGTCTGACAGGGAATAATGGCAGGTAAATTGTCTCTGCATGCACACTCAAGAGATATACTCCATAAATGCATAAGCAGTACATCAAAATATTGTCAGCAACCCATAATAAGAAGTTACATACTCACCATAATGTTCCATCTGTGTTGTCCATTTTCATTCTTCCTCATACGTTGTGTCAGATCCAACTCGGCCACTTTTTTCCAGCTTATAGAACACTGAAACTCCAGAGCTCCTTCCTTACCCACAATGCCCTAATGATCTAACAAACCTCAGATCTTGTTTGCTTCCCCTGAAGCCTGAAAGTATTAGAAAATGATAAATCAGCAGCATCTTGGACTCAAACAAAGGAACAGTAGTTCCTCCAGCATCTTACTATCCTTCCAGAAGTTAAACAAGGAGGGGGACTGAGAGAGGTAAGTTGAGGAAGAATGAAAATGGACAACACAGATGGACTGTTATGGTGAGTATATAGCTTCTTTCGCTGATGTTGTCTTTTTCATTCATTCCTCAGTTGTTGGGGCAGAGTCCCCAGCTACCTAAATCCAGGGAGGACTCTAAGGAAGGATGTTCCTGAGCACTATTGAGCCAAAGGCTGCTCTTTCCCTAAAGATCAGATATAACCTGTAATGAGCAATAAAAGTATGAGGATTAGCACGAGATGTGGCTGCACAAATATCATCCAATGAAGCTTTGGATAAAAATGCTGAAGAAGTTGTCTTAGATGTAGTGGAATGTGCTTTTGGTGGTTTCAGCAAAGACAAGCTCAATTTATCATAAACCAAGGTGATACAATCAGTTAACCATTTGGCTAAAGTCACTTTAAAAACTGGTTTGTCCAATTTTGTGTCTGAAAAGAAAGAAACAATTGTCCCAATTTCCTAACATTTTTGTTTTTCTATTAAGGTTTGTAAAACAATACTCAAATCCCAAGAAGGAGTAGGATTTCTAAGGGGGGGGGGTCTAAGTAGGAAAGTTCCCATTAGAAAGGTTTTACAAAGTTTGTAGGATGCTAAAAGTTATTTGCACCTATATGAAAACTGGAAATGGCAGCTTGGTGTACTGGAAATGGCAGCTTGGTGTACTTTTACAGTAGAAGAATCTAGCACCTTCATTGAAAACTATAGCTAGAAATTCAAGAACTTTAGGGACCGGTGCTGAAAAGGTATCTAGATCCTACTTTTGGACCCAAATGGCAAATCTTTTCCCTTTACTTCTGTAAAGTTCACTAGTGGAAGTTTTGTGAGATGATAGGAGAATCTGACAGACAGGGGAGGGAAGCCTGGGCTGTCTAGCAATCAACGTAAGTGGAGAAACCATGTGGTTAATTTTAGGCTTAGAATGCCTGGATAACTCATGTTTGTCAGGTGAGACAGTAGGTCTGGAGTTGGATCCAGAAACTATGGAGGACGAAGTAGATGAGGTCAAAGAAAGAGAAAACAAATCTGACAAGGCCAGTAAGGGGCACTGAGGATAACTGTGCTCTTCAATCAAGATGCTTTCTGAAGAAATTTGGGGATTACAGGTAACAGGAGATAGGCGTAAAGGAGACTGGTATTCTATCATGAAGTACAGCATCCCTTGATGATTCCCTTGGTTGGGGGGGCGAGGGCAAATAACCTGCTGCACTTGTTGTTAAGGGGAGATGCAAAGAAATCACAGCATGGATGTCCCCATCAATGGAAAATCCTTTCTGCAACCTTCATATTGAGGGACCACTCGAGGCATTAAATGGACTTGCTTAACTTCTCTGCAATCTCACTGGATTTCACCAGAATGTGCATTGCTATCAAAAACTGATTGGATGAGATCATCCACTGCCACATTCTCACAGCTTCTTGACACAGGGGGGTAAGATTTGGTTCCCATTTGTTTGTTGACGTACCAGACCAGTGACATATTTTTTAAACAGCTTTATTGACTTATCACTTGTGACATAAGCAAATTGAAATTTATATAAAAGTAATCAAACTGTATTAAGAAGTTCACTTACACAAACATTATACTTCACATATATTGCTAAGTATCCTATAACCTATGCACCATTACATAAATTATTCAGTTCCTGCTCTCTTTTTTTTAAACAAGAAACATCTTTAATAAACCATCACTTACAAACTGACAATCATATATTTATATAAATGAAAACAAACCACACAGACACAATCCTAGTTGCAAGCATTTTACCTCACAAACCATACTGACACTCCCAGTTGCAAACATTATACATCACTTATAATCTATCCAATTATTTTCAGTCAAACATTACATAGCTCATTTAAGTCCTGCCTTCTTTTAAACCTCATTCCTCCCCTGTACATGTGGTTTCCACTATTCTCATTTTTCCTATGTAGTTTCCTCCTACCCTGTTCTAAAGATCTCAGTTCCAGTTGTTTTATATCTGTCACTATATTCACTACTTCTGGTATAGTTGGTTTAGATTTTAATTTCCATTTTCTAGTAATTGTTTTTTTAGCAGTCACCGTAATTAGACACAGCAAGGCCTTACAGTGTCTAGGCAATTCCGATTCTGTATCATAGCTCAGAAATCTCCCTTGTCACATCAATCTGCCCACCCAGCAACTCCCACAGTGCATCCCGCAGGGAATCTTTAAAGTACATCAACTCACTACACTCCCAGAAAATATGTTCCAAATTACCTCTTTCTTCTCCATCACATCTCCAACATTTGCTGTCTACCTGAGGAAAAATTCTCTGGAGTTTACATGGAATATAAAAATATCTATGTGAACATTTCCAAGCAAAAATCCTAAATCTTCTAGGTTTTGTTGCATATTTGGGGGACATACATACATATATCCCCCCATTGTTTCTTTGTGAATTGCTTATCCAATTTCTCTTCTCTTCCCAATCGTTTCTAACCTTCTCTGATTTATTTTTACTGTTATCATGCAATACTTATATGCTCTACTAATTATTCCTTTTTTAATGGCAGCTTCTGTTCTAGATTCTACTAAAAACTCTACTAGTGCTGGTCTTTCATTTAGGAACCCCTTATTTATTTCTCTTTGCCCATACTTTGTCATCAATCCTTGATAGGGAAGGCAATCTCTAACCTGCAGTCCAAATAAATTCTTGGGAGTCTTCCCATTCTATTATCTTTCCCTGTCTAGTTATTTGCTGCCAATATCTTGGTTCATTTGACATTTTTTTCCAATAAATTCTTGCCCTGTCTTGCTTATTGTCTATATCTCTAATTGCAATCATCCCTATCAGCAGAATCCCCTTTCTCCATTCCTGTGTTGGCTTATTTCTTAGGAAACTTTCTGCTACTTTATTGTTATTCATCTTAAAGGCCTGCATCTAAAATCCCAGTCTTGCCTTGTTTCTTGACCCCCCCCCATTTCATCATCATCCCTTTCCACTTTGAATTATAAATGTCTACTTGTGCTACATATAGGAGCCTTAATTGTGTAGCTCTGAAATACCCCTTCAAATCAGGTAAACCCAATCCACCCTGTTCTACTGGAAGAAATCAGCTTATCCCACTTAACGTTTGCCGTCTTTCCCTTCCAAATAAAGTCCTTCAGCTCTATTAATTGCTATGCAAACCTCTCCTCTGAGTGATAAAAATATGCCTGATCTGTGTATAAGACAAATGGGACTAAAAGCAGTTTAACTGTTTGTATCTTACTATCTATTTCAATATAACAAAGCTTCCAGTTTTCTTGTTTTTTGTATTATCTTTTGTTTAGTCTCTTCCCACATATCCTTAGCTGCCACACCCGAACCATTTTTAATCCATATACCTAAATACTTCATTTTATCATGTCCCCATAAATATGGATATTGTCTGTCTGGATCACAGAAATCCTGGTGGGGAAAATGCCTTGGAAGGCCTGCAGCATTAGGAGGACTGCTGTCATTTCCAGGACATTGATATGTATGTTGGCCTCTTTGAGGGACCATGTGCCTTGGACTGTCTTTCCCATGAAGTGCCTCCTCACCCAATCTGAGAGGCGTCCATGGTCACTATGGCCTTGGGTTGGGGGGGGGGGGACAAAGGGACAGTCTTCTTGTACTTGACTGAAGTGTATTCACCATAGGAGATAATTTTTGCTTTTTTTGAGTTATTTTGAGTTAACTGGACAAAAGATGGTAAAGAATGGACAACTGAGTTGCCAATGTCCACTGAAGAGTTTTCATATGGTACCTTGACAATGGTATAAAAAGAATCAACTCCAAGACCGCTCAAAACATACAGAAGACTTCTTTTATTATAAGTAAAGCTTTTGAGTATCACCCTTCCTCAGTGCTATTCCAATGTAAAACAATTAACTCCATATAAAAAGTTTAAAAAAGTCACAAGATCACACTCAGCCTATAAAAAAAATCAAATCATTAAATAATTATGACATCACATAATAAAAAACTGGTAAATTAACCCCTCATGCACATTCAAAATAACAGCATGTATATTATTGCAGTTGTAGTTGTTTTTTAGCCAAGACAGGTTTAATACTCACTGTACTATTCAAGCCAGGAAATAAATCTGCTTATAGCAATAAAATCCATCCACATTCTTTGTTTTCTAACGTATTATTTATATCACCACCTCTACTATGTCTAAAAAAAAAAGTTCACTTAAAGCATTTGTCAGTACTGCTGTCCATATGTCTGACTTATGCTCAATTATATGTTCTTTTAACTTTCTTCTAGTTTTACCTACATAAAAACAAAAACATTTTACACATGTCGCTAAATAAACTAAATGTGTAGTGTTACAAGTGGCAGAGCACTAAAAAAAAAGAAGTTATGTACTCACCATAATGTTCTATGTTTGTTGTCCATCTTGCCCTTCATTCTTACATGTGGGTTCCCAACTCGACCAATTACAGAAGCTTGAAGTCTCTAAGTTGGTTCGTGGCAAGGCAGGTATCCCACAATGTAGTGGTATCAATCCACAGATCTTGTTTGCTGCTAACTATAATAGAAAATAGTTATACTGTACCCTCAGGTAAAGGAGAAACAAAAATGAAAGGTCTCCAACATAAAGGAAAGAGCAAATTTTTCCTACCAGAACCTCTAGGATTATATGGACGGGGTAGGTGGGTGGGTTCGTAAGAATGAAGGGCGAGATGGACAACAAACATAGAACATTATGGTGAGTACATAACTTCTTTATGTTATGTTGTCCTATCTCGCCTTCATTCTTACATGTGGGACAGCATCCCTAGCACCTTTTTCTCAGGTGGCTCACGAGAATACACTCTTGAGCACCATGGAACCAAAGGAAGCTCCATCCCTGGAGGCCAAATCAACTTTGTAATGAGTAATAAAAGTATGTGAGCTTGCCCAAGTCGTGGCTGCACAAATACTGTCCATTGAAATTCTGGCCTGAAAGGCAATAGATGTTGCTACTGACCTGGTTGAGTGACCTCTAACTTTGAAGGGGAGTTCCTTGTTATTGGAAGAGTATATAAAAGTTATGCAATTAGAAAGCCAATTAGATAATGAGATTTTACAGACTGGCATGCCCTTTCTTGCGTCTGAAAAGGATATGAATAACTGATCTGACTTCCTGAATACTTTAGATCTGTGGAGGTAGAACCTAAGTTGTCTATGCACAGTTGGTGAAGTCTGTATTCTGCATTGTTGGTATGGTTAGGGAAAACCACTGGAAGTTCAACTGATTGGTTAATATTAGATTGAGAGCAAATCTTAGGGACAAAGGACGGGTTAGTTCGAAGCGAAACCCTAACTTTATGGAAGATCAAATAAGGTGGTTTGACTGAAAGTGCTTGTAGCTCTGAAACTCTTCTAGCTGAAGTTATCGCTAACAGAAAAATCGTTTTCCAAGACAGGAACTTTAGATCGCACATGGATGAAGGTTTAAAGGGTGATGAGGTTAAGTGCGACAGGACAAAGTTTAAGTTCCAAGGAGGAACAGGTTCTTTAAATGGAGGTCTCAATAAAGAGGTGCCTTTCAAAAAAGCTTTACACAGTCTATGTGCCATCAAGTTAGGCATATGCTGTCCTAAGTGGAAATTGGAGATAGCTGCTAGCTAGACTTTAGTTGTGGCAGCAGCTGAGCTTTGTTGAAAGAGTTCCGAAAGGAAATCCAAAACTGAAGAAATTGGGGCAATGAAGGGGTCAATGTTTCTGCTCTGCACCAGGAAAGAAAATCTTTTCTATTTACTAGCATATAGTTTTCTAGTATAAACCTTATGAGAGGATAGCAAGATATGTTTTACTGCTGAAATGAGGTCCTGAAGCCTGACTAAGGTTGGAAGTGGAGCAGTCAAGCTGTCAGGCTGAGGGTGTGGAGAGAAAGATGGAGCTTTCCTGACATATGTGTCAGCAGGTCTGGAACTGGGTCCAAAATCCATGGATCCTCCAGGAGATGAGGCCCAAGAAAGGGGAACCAAATCTGATGAGGCCAATATGGAGCAATGAGAATCATCTTGCTTTCCAAGGATTTTGGTTTCTGAATGACTTTTGATATAAGGGGAAATGGGGGAAAGGCATAAAGAAGTCCCGAGGGCCAATTGTGAACAAGTGCGTCTCTCTGTGTCTCCCTGGAGGGGGGATTAGGGCAAAGTAGCTGCTGCATTTGGCATTCGTAGGAGTGGCATAAAGATCGCATCAAGGCTGACCCCATTTGTGGAACATCTCTTCCGCTATGTTATGATTCAGAGACCACTCGTGATGCATCAAAATTGCCCTGCTGAGCTTTTCAGCTATCACATTGGACTTCCCTGGGATGTGTGTTGCTACTAGAAACTGTTGGGAAGAGATTTCCCCCTGCCAAACACTCAGAGCCTCTTGACAAAGTGGGTATGATCTGTTTCCTCCCTGTTTGTTTATATACCATACCACTGACATATTGTCTGACTGGATTACAATTGTCCCTAGAGGAAGAGAGTTGTGGAGTGCTTGCAATGCCAGAAGTAGTGCTCTCATCTCTAGAACAATGATGCGCAAATGGGCCTCATGTTCTTGCTATTTGCCTTGGACTGTCTTTCCCAGGTAATGCCACCCCCACCCTATCTGGGAAGCATCCGTGGTCACAGTAGCAACAGGTTGATGTGGAGCGAATGGTCTCCCGATGACTAACTCGTTGGATTGAATCCACCAACGAACATCCTTCTTGCAAGTTTCTGTTGTTATGATTGGGTGAAACAGAGGAAGTTCCTGAAGAGAACAGTAACCACTGCAGGATTATCATATGCATCCTGGCTAAGGAAACAAGGGTTATGGTTGAGGCCATTGTTCCCAGTAGTTTGAGCATTGTCTTTGCCTTGAACTTGTGTTTGGGAAGAAGAAGCAATATCTATTGTTTGAGATTCACAATTTTGTCGGCAAGAAGGTGCGCCATCATTCAAATGGTGTCTATTTCTGTGCCTATAAAGGTAACATGCTGACAGGGCTACAAGGCAGATTTTTGCAAGTTTATTGTAATGCCTAGCTGAGCACAAATTTGTAGGGTCATATTTCTGACCTGTTGAAGTAGATGCTTGGTGGAAACCGTCAGAATCCAAGACGTCTCAAGTGAGCCGTTACTACTGCCATACATTTGGTGAACACTCTGGGAGCTGTAGTGAGACCAAAGGGCACAGCACGAAACTGAAAGTGACTGGCTCCCAGCCGGAAGAGTAAGTGACTCCTCGATGCTCTGTCCATTTTTATGTGGTAGTCCGCATCTTGGAGGTCTACCGAGCACATCCAATTGTCCTTCCCTAAAAGGGGGAGTATAGACTGCAGGGTCACTATTCGGAACTTGGCCTTCTTTACTGATTTGTTTAGTTTGCTCAGATCCAGTATGGGCCTTCCCTAGAGGAAGAGAGTTGTGGAGTGCTTGCAATACCAGAAGTAGTGCTCTCATCTCTAGAACAATGATGTGCAAATGGGCCTCATGTTCTTGCCATTTGCCTTGGACTGTCTTTCCCAGGTAATGCTACCCCCACCCTATCTGGGAAGCATCCGTGGTCACAGTAGCAACAGGCTGATATGGAACGAATGGTCTTCCGATGGTTAACTCGTTGGATTGAATCCACAAACGGAGATCCTTCTTGCAAGTTTCTGTTATTATGATTGGGTGAAACAGAGGAAGTTCCTGAAGCGACCACTGGGAGAACAGTAACCACTGCAGGATTCTCATATGCATCCTGGCTAAGGAAACAAGGGTTATGGTTAAGGCCATTGTTCCCAGTAGTTTGAGCATTGTCTTTGCCTTGACCTTGTGTTTGGGAAGAAGAAGCGATATCTATTGTTTGAGATTCAAAATTCTGTTGGCGAGAAGCTGTGCCATCATTCAAATGGTGTCTATTTCTGTGCCTATAAAGGTAACATGCTGACAGGGCAACAAGGCAGATTTTTGCAAGTTTATAGTAATGCCTAGCTGAGCACAAATTTGTAGGGTCATGTCTCTGGCCTGTTGAAGTAGATGCTTGGTGGTGGCAGTTAGGAGCCAGTCATCCAGGTACAGAAATCCTCAGAATCTAAGATGTCTCAAGTGAGCCGTTACTACTGCCATGCATTTGGTGAACACTATGGGGGCTGTAGTGAGACCAAAGGGCATAGCACGATACTGAAAGTTACTGTCTCCCAGCCAGAAGAGTAAGTGACTCCTTGATGCTCTGTCCATTTTTATGTGGTAGTACACATCTTGGAGGTCTATTGAGCACATCCAATTGTCCTTCCCTAAAAGGGGGAGAATAGACTGCAGTGTCACTATTCGGAACTTGGCCTTCTTTACTGATTCGTTTAGTTTGCTGAAATCTGGTATGGACCTCCAGTCCCCTGTTCTTTTTGGTACTAAAAAGAATCCCAAGTAAGTTCCTAATCCTATCTGGTCTGCGGGGATGGTCTGGATGACTCTTTTGTTTAGCAACATTTGGATTTCTATGGTTGCTTGATCCCTGTGATTGGGTGGAACATCTGGCATTTTCCTGGTTCAAGAAGGGGGGTAGGAAAAGGGTATGGAGTATCCTCTGGATATTATGTTTTGTACCCACTTGTCTTTTGTGATGTTGTGCCAGGCTTCTGGGTACAAAGATAAATGTCCCCAGACTGGCTCCAGAGTAGCAAAGTCAGGCCACCTTTCAGGAGTGCTGATAGGGAATTCAGCTCAGCGAAAGGAATCACGGTCGCCCTAGTTCTGCGGACCCCCTCTGCCTCTAGAATGGCGTATACCATTATTTCCTCCCCCTCTGCCCCTAGGGAAGGAATCACTCCGTACATCTGGGAAACATCTCTGGGATTTCTTGAACAACATCTTCCTGCCTTTCTGCCCTTTAGGGTAGGGTCTTGAAGGGACGGAAAAATGTACTCCAACAGCAGAGAGAGTTTTCCCTTCCTGCTTGCATCTGGTGAGTGTATCCTTAACTTTTGGTCCAAAAAGTGAGCCACCATCAAAGGGGGCATTTGTGAAGGTAAACTTAAAGGGTTCCACAAAGTTGCACAAGTGCATCCAGGAGTGTCTCCTCAGGGAAACTCTTGAATCACTGCCCTACTTGCTCCATATGCTGCGTATGATATCAGTCTCATGGAGGAGTTCACTATGGAGTTTAAGGTGGATAATTGGGCGGTAACCTTTTCTGATACCCCAGCAGCTGAAGTACCTTATAGAGTATCTCCTAGTTCCTTCAGGAGATCTCCCTGAAGCCTTGTAAAATGGGTAAGATACTTGAACGATCTAAGGGTAAAAGCCACCGAAGAAAAAACACGGTTCCCATATCTGTCCATTGTTCTAGACTCTTTGTTCGGTGGATGGACAGATGAGGATGTCTCTGTAAGCTCCTTCTTGGTGGCTGCTGCCACCACCATAGCATCTACCAGCACACCTTTTGTCAAGAAATCCTTTTACTTGGGGGCTGACAGAAACTTGTCTGGCCTTCTAAAGAGTAGCTCCATGGTGTCAGGTGATGGTAGTCCATCTGCCTCTCTGTTTTAGGATCTCAAGGATATCTACAAAGGAGATATCATCAGAGGACGACTGTGGGGACCCTTCTGACTCCTCGAGGGCAGTGTCAGAGGTGACAGACTCATCAGGGGAGTCTACATGTCTCCACTTACATGTTTGCTTCCGATGAGAGTCCGCAGAAGGGTATTCTGGGGAGGTCTCAGAAGAATGAGGACCACCCAGAGGGTGTTCCTAAGGCTGCGAATCTCTGCTGTCCTGTGGATAGGGAGGCACCAAGACAGAGGCCGGTGCTTTTGGGGGAAGAACATCAGCATCCTTGCATAGAGTTGTAGATTTGGCAAGTACACTCCTCATCAGCTCGAAGGCCAACTCCCCAGCTCCGAGGACACCACTGGTTCTGAAGGAGCAGAGGTAGCCCCCGGTTCCAGGGAGATTGGCTCTGACGCCGATGTAGGAGCTGAGCTCAGGCGAGCCGACGCAATGAGAGGCAGACTCAGAACCGAAGAGGCTCAGGTCTGAGAATCCCCCTAGGGGCCTACTGGTGAACATCAGCTCCTAGACACTACAGACAGCACTGAGAGTGTCGGAGCAGATATCGGTTCCAGAAAGGCCACTTGGGGTGCTGGAGCCGAAGGTTCTACTGCAAGCGGTACTGGATATTCTGGCTCTGATAGAGCGGAATGGCTCGGAGGAGGAACAGAAGTGGTTGACAAAGATTTGGCCAGCTCCAAGGCCAATTGGGCAGGAGCCAAGAGCAAATTTGCCAGCCCCGGTGCCGTCAAGAGTCTGTGCACCACCCTCTCCACATCTTCATCAAATAGACTCCTACAGGACCTGGAAGAAAGGGTTGGAGAGCGAGATCTCTGAAAAAATAGGTGATCTCAGAGTAGGGGAGACCGTTGGAATATCTGTTGACTGGCTCTGAGCTAAGAATTCCTTTTTCAGAAGTACTTTGGGCTGATATAGGCATAACCTCAATTGGTTCCCAAGGCAGTGGAGCCGATGAGGTGAGAGTCTTGGTAGTTTTTGAAATTTCCTCAGGCGGTACAGATTTCTAGGAGGACACTGGAAATGGCCTTTTCACAGTCTTTTTTTTCCTGCTAGAGGGAGACCTTGTAGATTGTGAGGAAGAAGAACTACCCAAATCTTCCTCAAAGGATGGTTTCAGCAGACCTTTCAAAATCAATTTATTTTTCATTTCTTGAAGGACTCCTGAGCTAAAAGAGTGACAAAAGGTACAAGTCTCTTGTAAGTGAATGCCCCCCAAACAGTAGACACATACACTATGCCCATCTGTTATGGACATTGTTTGAGTGCATGTTTGACATTTTTTAAAACCCGGAGTGATCCTTTTCTTTCGATTCTTTAGATATAATTGCAGAAAATAACTCTATAATGGTACAACAAGGGGATTAGTTAAGTCCTCTAACTAAAAATGAAGCTTAACTATTGGAGGGAAGAGAAATAACACACCACAGAAAAGCCAAAGAGAGGACTAGGTCATCTAACTTAAACGGGCCTAGCCCTGCCAAAAAGGAAGGGAACACAGCACACAATAAAGGCAAGGTCAAGATTAACAGAGGACTAGGTCCTCTAACTTAAATGGGCCTAGCAAGAATGGAAAGGGAACACACCAAACTGAATGAGAAAGGCAATATTAACAGAGGACTAGGTCCTCTAACTTAAACGGGCCTAGCCCTGGAAATTGCTTAACTAAGCCATCTAAGCCTAGAAAAAACAACACACAATGCAGAAGGTTAATATCAACACAACGGACTAAATAACAACAAGTCCTGCAATTTAAACACACGCTATCAAAAACTCGTAAAGAGCCAACAAGGGCTTAACAGCAAAAACTAAATATAGATAATCTAATTACCACTATGGGATACCAACAAATAGGCCTGTGGAAAAAACGTCGGCCAAACAGTTGACAAACCAGCGACAACTATTTAATAATAAACTACTGCCTAAATAATAGTAATGCTAACTATATTCTAAATAACAGTATTCTAACTATATTCTGACTAACTAAGAAAAACAAGCTACAAATATGAAAAAATACAGAAGAAAGATTAAACTTAGCCACGCCCAAGAACAGCACTTCTGAGCTCGTAAAGCGGCAAATGAGATCTGAGGATTGATACCACTGCATTATGGGATACCTCCCGTGCCACGAGCCAACCTAGAGACTTCAAGCTTCTGTAATCGGCCGAGTCAGTGCCGAGGATCGGCTCCGAACCCACATGTAAGAATGAAGGCGAGATAGGACAACATAACATCAAATTGTTTCTCTGTCAATGGGTGATTAAATAAAATACTAATTACTGAAATATCAGTGCAGTAACTTCAGTTTAAGCAAGGAAATGTGCCACATCTCCCACAATTACTCCCTGGGACCTTAAAACCTTTGTAACATAATCTACTTTTTAAATTGCACATATTCCTATATGCAAAACATGGTCGCGGGCCTAGTAACTTGTACAGTTCTGGCATAGCCGATAAAACATTCTAATTTTTCTTAATAATTTTTCTACATCAGCTGTTCAAACATTGTAGATTGTTGTATATCTAATTATATTATTAAATGGTCTATCTATCTTCAAACTCATTCCTGCGTCAAAAATAGGTTTAACTGAACCTGTTCTTTTTAACAACATATCTTTTATAATTTCATCTATTAAAACCACATCATAACTCCTCTCAAGGAGTTCATTTCCTATAATCCTCATCTCAGACTCACATTTCCTGTCATCTGTGGTTAACCTACTAATCATTATAAGTTGAGCTTTTATTATACCTTTGAAAACATGCGATGCATCCATACTCATTTGAGATACATAGCGATTTACATGTACATCTTTCCTATGAACACTTGTACACATAGAACTCCCATTTCTCTGTATTTCAACGTCCAAAAAAGTAATCTTATCAGTTGAACAAGGGGAGGCTGAAAGGGAAGGTCTACAAGAGTGTAGTGAGACCAGCTATGTTATATGGGTTGGAGACAGTGGCATTGACAAAAAGGCAGGAGTCAGAGCTGGATGTGGCATTGTTAAAGATGTTAAGATTTGCAATCGGGGTGACTAGGATGGATAGGATTAGGAATCAGTATATTAGAGGGTCAGCTCATGTTGGACAGTTTGGAGACAAAGCAAGAGAGACGAGATTGCGTTGGTTTGGACATGTGCTGAGGAGGGATGATGGGTATATTGGGAAAAAGATGCTAAGGATGGAGCTGCCAGGTAAGAGGAATAGAGGAAGGCCTAAGATAAGGTTTATGGACGTGGTGAGAGAGGACATGCAGGCGGTTGGTGTGACAGAGCAAGATGCAGAGGATAGGAAGAAATTGAAAGAGATGATCCGCTGTGGCGACCCCTAGCGGGAAAAGCCGAAAGAGAATGATGATGATGATGATCAGTTGAACAAGCCATTTTAAACCTTAAGAAACTAGTATTGCTATCTATTTAAGATACATACTGCTTCATACACTCACAAGTACAGTCCCAAATCAAAAAAAATCATCAACAAATCGCTGACAGAATAACACATTCTTGTTCATATCATTTACTTCACTATAAATGAACTCTTTTTCCCCACTGGTGCAAGACTAAATTGGCATAGGTGTTCACCATGGGCATACCCATGGCAACTTCTGCTGTTTGTAGAAAAGGCTGTCCATCAAACAGAAAAGCATTTTTTGTTAAAACAATTTCTATTATCTATTTCACTAAATACCATTCGTATTTCAGTACTCATAAAGCTGTGAATTGCCTAAATACCATATTCGTTTGGTATCACTGTTAAAAGAGAGTTTATGTCAAGTGTGACAAACAAAAATGTTCTAGCCATATTGTTCATATGCTAATCATGTAACTTCACCAAAAAATCATTTGTGTCTTTAATATAGCTTTTACTAAATACAACATATTTACTTAACTGTTTTTGTAAATAAATTGAAATGAGCTTATCCACCCCCTTCCTAATACGATAGGTCTCATGGGCGGGTGGGTCAAAGACTTAGGTAATTTAAGTATACCATATATTTGTGGTATCCTAGGGCATGGTACAGTAAAATAATTATAGAGTTCAATGGAAATGTCATAATTAGGATGTAACTCATAAATCATCATGTTAACTTCAAACACTATTTTTTTAACATCAGGAAAACTAATTTTTCAAAGGTAGCAATATCCTGCAAAAAAAAAAAATCATACATAAAGGATATATAGTGTATCTTGTTCATTATTACCATTACACTCCCATTATCAGCTTGCTTTATTAGTATAGAGTCATTTTGTTCTAATTGTTTTAAAGCCAAATTTTCATCTATAGTCAAGTTATATAGTTGACCTTGACAATGGTACAAGGATGACTGATGTTGGCATGGATCCTAAAGCTTGAAGGATTAGTCAGGCTGAGACAGAAGAGTGTTGGATAATCTTTCTGACCTGGAACTGAATAATCTGAACTGTTGACAGGGGGAGAGATGCTGTTTGAGTGATCGTATTGAGCAAGACACTGATGAATTCTAATGTCTGTGTTGGTTCCAGATAAGAATTTTTGTAACTGATTGAAATGCCCATATGGGAGCATAACTGGAGTATGCAGTCTCGAGCTAGAATCACCTGATGCCTGGTCGATGCTGTTATAAGCCAGCTGTCTAGATGTGGAAATACCCAGAATTCCTGCTGTCTCAAGTGAGCTGCTATCACTGCCATACACTTGGTAAACTCCCAGGGGGCTGTGGTGAGGCCAAAGGGAAGAGCTCTCAGTTGGTAATGACTGGCTCCCAGCCAGAAACATAGGTATCTTCTGTATCATCTCTTCATTTTGATATGATAGTATGCATCCTGAAGATTTATCAAGTACATCCAGTCATCCTTGTGCAGAAAAGGCAGCATGAACTGAAACATGACCATGCAGAACTTTGTGTATTGAACTGACTGAAGTAGACAGGTGAGATCCAAAACTGACCTCCAGTTTCCTGTGTTCTTTGACACTAAAAAGAACCTTGAGTGAGTTCCAGACTCTTTCTGGTCTGGAGGGACCTCTTGGATGACTCTTTCTTCTAGCAGCTTTTGTATTTCTAGTGCTGCTGCTTCTCTCTGAATGGGTGGAACACTAGGGATTTTGTTTGATATTAGCAAGGATGGATGGGAAAAGGGTATTATATATCCTCTCAATATTATCCTCCTCACGCATGAATCTTTAGGAATTTCTAGCCAGGCTCTCTGGTGCAGGGATAGACAATCCCTGACTGCCTCCACAGAAGGACAATTGGGAGTCCATTCAGGAGCATTGGTAGAAGCTGTCAGAGAAAGTATCTCTAGAGCTCTGGTTGTGCGAGATGGTATTTCCCCTTACAGTCCCATCTGCCCTTGGGGGAACTGTCTCCACGTGGATCTTGGAAGGGACCCTTGGATTTTCTGAACCACATTTTTTGTCTGCTTCATTGATTCCTTGTAAGGGTCCGTTGAGGGATCCAAAAATGTATGCCCACCGCACATAGGGTTTTCCCTTCCTGCTCATGCCTAGAGAGTGTGTCTTTAACTTTGGGTCAAATAAGGAACTTCCATCAAAGGAAGCATTGATGAAGGAAGCTTTGAAGGGCTCCGCAAAGTCACACAAGTGCATCCAGGCATGCCTCCTAAAGGAAATGCCTGAACCCACCACCTATCAGATACCTTCAGGTGCATGAGATATGTCTCATAGATGAGTTAGAAATGGATTACAGGACTGACAAATGTGAGAAAACAGAGCTCTCTTTCTCACAGAATATGCTCCCAGTAAGGGATTTTGTAAGTTCTTTGATTAAACCTCCTGAAGTCTAGTGAAGTGTGCCAAATAATTCAGTGACCAAAGGGCAAAGGTTGCTGAAGCATAGACACACTTCCCAAATCTGTCTAATGCCCTAGGTTCCCTGTTAGGGGAGTGGACAGAGGAATTTTGTTCTGTTATTCCTTCTTTGTGGCTGCTGCCATGACCATGGCATCAACTGATACTCCCTTGCTCCAATACTTTCTGTCCATTGGTGGTACCAGGATCCTATCTGGTCTGTTGGGGATCAGCTCAGGGTTGTCAGGTCCCGTCAACTCCCATCGAGAGATCAAATCAATGAGCTTGTCAGTGGATGGAGTTACCCAGGAGGTAGACGGGCCAACTCCAAAAGCCTCCAGGAATACCAACTCCTGTTGGGAAGGGGCGTCAGGACACTAACCACCCCTTTGCTTTAGGATTTCTAGGATATAGATATCTCCAAATAAGATGTCATCGGGTGGTGATCTTGGGGACGCTTCCCCCTCATCAAAATCGGAATCTTCTCTGACAGACTCCTGTGGACAAATCTTAGTGCCTCCTTTTGCACTTTTTCTTCTTGGGGAACTTCTTTGGTGGGATGTTCCGGAGAAGTATCAGATGAAATGAATATACCCTATTGGCTGACTGTCCCAGTGGCACAGCTGGTTGAGGCTCTAGACACACAGCAAATGGAGTTAAATAGTTGGAGCCAAAGAAGGAAGAGAAGCCCAAACTCTTGGCATAGAGTAAGTTCTCTCCTCTACCTCAAAAGCAGAAAGCCTTGGAGAGAGGGAAACCAACGGCTCCAAAAAGACATTCTTGCAGAACATAGGCTCCCTCCACCCCAAGGGCAGACTACTTGAGGAGGGAGTCAGAGCCAAGCTATTTGAAGCTGAAGTTCCAAGTGTCATAGATGACTCTGACAACTTTGAACTCAACTCCGACACCTGGGATCTGGCGTCTATGCTACGGCTCTGAGACTCATCCTGCTCCAAGGTGCTCGGTGCCGGTCCATGCAGAAAATGCCACTGCAGTTGAAGATACCATAATTTTCAAATACAATGCAAATGACTCTGAAATCTTCAGGTCCAATGGCTCTGAAACCAATGGGCAGATCAGAGAAGGAGCCAGTAAAGGTGGGGTACCAATAGCAATGGTCTCTGGACCAGATGGGTCCGGAGACAGAAGAACCCCCATTTGGATCTGCATCAAGAGGAACTTCCTCATCAACCTGTCCATGTCGGCTATGTCTGGTGTGGAGATGCTTCAGAGACCACTCCAAGAATGAAGAAGGTAGATAAGAGGACACCAGATCTGAGACCAACTGAGGTGATCGGTTCCTAGGGGCTTTTTAGGCCTAGACTTTGGATCCAAGGGGTTTGGATCCGAAGGTTTAGAGATTTTGCAAGGAGTTTCAGACCCCAAAGTGGCTGGATCTAAGGAACGCTTTCCTGAATCCTTTTTATCCAATTTTTTTTTTTGGGGGGTGTTGAACTCCAGATTATGCTGATGAACACTTGGAAGGAAGCAAACCTCTGAGAATTAATTTATTTTTTTCTTTCAATCAAAGCTCTGGGGTTAAAGGCTTTGCAAATATCACAACTAGAGTCAAAATGTGCTGGGCCTAGGCAGTATACACATTTAAAATGTGCATCTGATAACACAGGCTGTACATTATTTAAAACCCAAAGGCTTTTCAGACATTTTTAAACAAACTGTTTCAGAGAAAGAAAAGAAAAGTGCAAGAAAAGATTTTTAAAACTAGATAGAAATGAGAACTAGGGAAAAAAATTACTAACAATAGTAATTAAAGAAGCATCAGAAGTAAGGATATACCAACAATGGTATTTAAAACTACGCAAGTAAGGGAGGAAGCGCTATAAAAGTATAAAATTTAGATAGAAGATGAAGTTTTTAATATATGACAAAGACAGTAGTAAAAAAAATGGTTTTCACTCACAAGAAAAAAAGATTGCTATACTCGAGAGTATACACTGATCATATCCGCATGCTAAGGCAGCAAACGAGATCTGAGGCATGTTAGATAACTATGGCATTATTGGTAAGGGATAAGCTCAAGAGTTTCAGTGTTCCACGAGCTGGAAAAAGCAGCTGAATTGGATCCGAGGATCGGGTCCAAACCAACAGCTGAGGAATGAATGAAAATAACAACATCAGATGTAATATTAAGCTGACAGAAGAAATGGAAAGTAAGTTGTCACAGCATGAACACAAACAGTACAAACTCCATAAAGGCATAAGCAGTACACTTAACCATGCCAGAACCCCTCTGAAGTAAAAGTAGTATGTCACAAATAAATTGCAAGTAACTTGTCATGACATGAACACAAATATTTATTTTCCATCAAAAAGAAGCAGCAGACTGACAATATGTCCAATCCCCAAATGATTAAAACTAATCCGACATAGAAAAATGGCAAATAAGCTGTCACAATGTGAGGACAATCATATTCAGAAAAATGCATGCACAGTAATGTAAAATTCTGTCACTATTTCATAGAAGTAAGAACTAGTCTGACAGAAAAAATGGCAGGTAAATTGTCACAGTGTATAAGCACTAGATACATTGACGTTCTCTCTCCCCTAGTAAAAACACTGCCCCACATAAAAGGTTTGTTAACACAACATAAAAGTTTGTGTAAGCAGTACATTCTTATATCAAATAAGCCCCCATCCTATTCTAAGCTAAATATAGTTGTCCCAGGCTGGAAACAAAAAGAAATACTAGGTTTCTTAGAGGCCAGAACCACTGGAAATAAAAAAAAAAAAAAAAGAAGATATATATATTTTTTTCAAATAAACATATATCTATCTCTATCTCTCTCTCTCTCTCTCTATATATATATATATATATATATATATATATATATATATATATATATCTATATATAAAACTATATATATAACTGGATCTACTTTAGTAGACTGACAGCTCACTTACCCGACACCCAGTTGCCGAAGACAAGACCGACACTTTCAGAAGACCGACATCCGGAAGACCGACATTTCATGCGAGGTACCTGCTTGGCCATCCTGTTGAACTTTGCCCCTTACCCCATCGATAGTGCGTTCTCAGAGTTAGTATATTTAGTTAGGGGGTGAAGGGGACACAGCCCCCCACATCGGTGGCTTTAGTTTTACTTACTTTAGTTAATTTTATCAGGATGGCCGAGTGGTTACTTACCTCGCGTGAAACGTCGGTCTTCCGGATGTCGATCTTCTGAATCCAGTCTTGTCGTCTCGGGCAACTGGGTGTCGGGTAAGTGAGCGGTCAGTCTACTGAAGTAGACCCATATAACTATATATATATATATATATATATATATATATGTATATATATATATATTTATTTATATATATATATATATATATATATATATATATATATATATATATATATATATATATACACACACACACACACACACACACACAACTATATATATATATATATATATATATATATATATATATATATATATATATATATATATGAGTGGCAGTAGGATATGCCAGATGGTCGCAGTTCAGATAAAAGGCAATTGTGAATGAAGTAGGTAAGCTTCCTGAGCTCTAGGTTAACTCTGCAGCACAGAAGATTCCTTTTCCAGATTTTTATTGAAGGTAATTATGCTGAGCATTTTCATCACTTACATATGTCGATATATATCTACAATACATCTTCTATGTGGGAGGGTGTCACACATTTTTTGTATGGAAGAGTGTCCCAAAAGGAACTCTTTTTTTGAATAAAATAAAATAAATAACAGTAAATAATAAATAATCATTTTTTGTGAGGAATGGTTCCACAAAGGGGACTTATAGTGCTGGCTGCTACTCTAGTGGAGCCCTAAGCTACTTCTTTCTGAGATGGCAAGAAAGCACTGAAGATTTTCCACTCTGAATGCTAATTTTCCATCTTCAGGGATGGCTAATCAGAAATCCGAGTGGATCTGTGGGAGGTACAAATATTTATTTATTTATATTTATTGACATTTGTTGATTGGGAAAGTCCACTGGGCCAGTGACCCATTTTCAGTGGAGGCCAGGGGAAAAAAGCTCCACGGTAGTACATTCAAAAAAGCATTAGGACATTTGAGTTTTAAAAATACATTTGCACATTATATACCCTAATGGTAGCACATTCAATATAAATACCATACACAATTCACATTATATACTATAATGGTAGTACATTCAATATAGTACATTAAGAGAAACATATTCATAGTTCCATCTTCAGATAAAATTCACAGAAGGTTTCAAGCAAGAGAGAGAGTTAAGCCCATGAGTAAAAGGGCTGATGTGAAAGTGAGGTAAGTTGTGTCACATAGGATAGTGTAGCAAGAGGTAGGGGGAAGGAGGGAAAAGTCAGGCAGTAAAAGGCAGCAAGAGGTAGGGAGGAGGAGAAAAAAGTCAGGCAGTAGGGCAACAAAATATACAGAGGTTAGTTGAGATTGCCCTATAGGATGGTTTAACATGAGGTGGGGAGGCTATGGAGGTTTAGTTGTGCAGTGACAGGATAAGTTATTTCGGTAGTGTAGTTTGAATGATGATTTAAAGAGTTTGGAAGATTCCATTAAAGTTATATGGGAGGGTAATTTGTTCCAAAGTTTTGCTATATTATAGGAGTATAGACTTTGTTCAGCTCTTTTGTTTGGTTTTATGATCTTTATTAGTTGTTTCTGATAGGATCTAACAGACCGAGCAGGGTTGTAAGTTTGTACGACTGAGTGAAGCACTGGGCAGAGGTGGGGTTTGAAAATTAATTTATGTGCTAGTGTTAGCTGGATGTAAGAAAGATGGCTTGAGAATCCAAGCCAGTTGAGTTATTTAATTCCTTCTCAGTGGTGTGCATGGTTTGGTTTTCCTGCGGCAAATTTAGCTATTTTATGAAAGCAAGATTGCAGTTTATTCCTAAGGGATGAAAGTAGATTGGTAAAGATAGCAATTCCATATAGAAGGGAAGGCAGGAGTAGGGTACTTGCTAGTTTAGCTTTAGTTTGCTTGTTGAGGTATAGTTTGTGCCTATACAGTTTGCCTAATTTGAAGTGTACCTTTTTTATTGTGTTATGAATATGTGGTTCAAAGGTAAGTTTATCATCTATTGTTATACCTAGTAGTTTGGCAGTTTTTGTTATTTCTATTTCAATTCCATCTTTAGAAAAAGATGTTAAAGTCTGTGTTAGGTAGTTTTGAAATGAATAGGAATAGTTTTGTTTTTTTTTTTTGGCGTTTAGTAGTAGCTGAGAATTATTTAGCCATGTTTCTATTGAAGTAAAAGCTTTTGGGTTATATTGAGGAGGTCAGAGACGTTACTGGCAGAAGAAATAATTGTCGAATCATCAGCGTATTGGATCAAATTACCTAGTTGAGAGACTTTATGAAGGTCATTGACAAATATATTGAAAAGTAGTGGCCCTAGAATGGAACCCTGAGGGTCTCCTATGTTGTTTTTTTGATAGGTAGATTGCACATTTTGCCATTTTACTGACTGTTCCCTGTTATTGAGGTAGGAGGAGAACCTTCTGACAGAACTGAGGGAACTTCCTAGTTTTGATATTTGGTACAGTAGTTTGTTGTGTGATACTGTGTCAAAAGCCTTTGACAGGTAGGGAAGCGGAGTGAGCCTGAAGGGTGAACGGAGCAGTGAGGCACAGATCTTGTGATTCCAGGACCAGAAAAAACAATGTCCACAAATGTTACAGGTATGACAAGGCTTAGACGGGCTAAAGACCTTTGCTTTATTCTGTTTGAAATAGATATTAACAGGCAGCAAAGACAGAATGTAGTAGGAGCACATGTTTGGGTACTTGTAAAATTAATTTAGCTAGAAACTCTTAACTAGCAAAGCAGTGTGTGTTAACAAGGGTTTCTGGGGCTTAATATGGAGTGTTAGTAGCTATCAGGTAAGGGAATTAGCCACAGGAGGGCTATAACAGATAGACAAAACCTAAGCAAGGAAGTAGGGTATGAGATCTGTCTAACCAGAAATTAGAGTATGTGACCTGCCTAACCAGCCGATAACGAAGGCTACAGATTAAAGGTAATTCACAGGTGTGGGCCAGCTAGGCTCAAGGAGGTGACTTAGGGTAACAGAAGGACTATGGAGGAATAGGGGAGTTTGTGCAGCGTGCTTCCAGAATTTTAAAGTACAACTTAATTTAACATTGATAGTTTAAGAGCTGGACATACAATATGCTCGGACATTTGCCGTCTTATTTAACCTTTAAAGAGCGTCCAAGGCACTGCATCTTCCTATTCAGGAGGTGTATTCAGGCTATCAGGACACTAGTTGAGGTTATTCCAGGAGGCAGGGTGTACTAAAAAAGGAAGTAGCACAGATAAACAAAGATGCAATAGTGGCTTGTTAGAGGTTAGAGTTGTTATGCTATACAAGAATGCAGCACAGACAAACAATGCCTAGTTCCCGCTTAAAAAGTTCTCCAGTTTGCAAAACAGTGTTTGTTTTACACATGAATCGCTACCTAGTAAACTTGAACAGTTTTAAACCAGAAGACAGTATCACATCCAAATACAATAAGTAGATTCCTTATTACACTATCTACGACAGCTTTTGGAAGTTGTTAATTTCTATGACTTGGGCAAGACACAACACAGAAACTGCTGCAGTAGGGGGAATGTTGTGTAGATAAGCATACCTGCAGTACAAAGTAGCCATAAAAGACTTTGGGAAAATCAAGGGAAAAAGTCTTTGGAGAGCTAGCATCTTGAATTTTGGAATGTTCAAAAAGGTGTTGAAGACAGACAGATCCAGATAGAAGTCCAAGTACCTTCTTTTTGGAAGACTGAGGAACACCTGGAAAAGAAAACCCTTTTATTTTTATTTGAAATAATAGGTTCTATTACATCTTGGTTCAATTGCACTGATAAGATTAGATCAACTAGATGCTCTTTGTTCTGAGGTAATAAGGAACTCAGAGTTGACAATTAAAAGATTTCCTTTGAAAAGTGTATCCTTTTGGAATGATTCCAAAAAAAAAAAAAACAGCTTCTAGCTTCCCTGATTAACGCAGACAATATCTTCAACCTACTGGAAGTAGTTAAGAAGCCAAATACTTTCTGCCAAGGTCCTACAAAATGCCTACCCCCTGAAAGAATTACCTCTACAGCTTCAAGGAAAACCTTGCCAAAGTATGTCTGTATACACTTGAGAAGTGTTTAACTTAAAATCCATTTCCACAAACCCTACCAGGTGGTTAGAACTCTCTGCAACTCATACACTGCAGCAGCCGCCCTTTCCTTTCTCTACACCTACTTATCTAGCATTTTCTGTCCTTCCTAAGGCCACGACAAGACCACAGTTCATAGACTTCCCAGCCTCTGGCTCTGAAAGGTACCTTGCTGTACTTACAAAGTCGGTATCCAGCTACTAACCCCTGCCTTATTATGAGTTCCAAATCGACTGCCCACAGCTTTCTATTCTTCACTTTTACTTGCTACCCCCTACACCCCACAACCATATACAGCTTTTTGTACTCTTCATCTATATTCTCTCTCTGTGCACACTGGCCTACTTGCCCAACTATCTACACAGCTGATTGTTCCCAACCCAACCTGTCCTGACATTCACTCACCTTTCTTGGCTCTTCCCGCTCCATTCGCCCTGTGGGCTCACTCCGCTCCCCTACCCTGCCCCCAATTCCCACCCACCCGCAGTGGTCCTGCATTTATTCCCCCTCCTGCTAATCCCTCCCACTCCCACAAACAATCCTCTTACTCCTCTCCCCCACCCCTTCCTCCAATCCACCTGACTCTCACTGCCACTCCCCCTACCCAGCAAATATCACTTTATACTCTTCTACTTCTCTTTCATCTCCAACTAACATGCCCCTCCCTCCTCCTTCAGTCCTTATCTCCTTATCATTACCCTTCCTTCTACTACTTCTTTACAATGCAACCTCCTATACTGATTGTTACTTACTCCCTTCCCCTATTCCTCCTCACAACATCCTTACATCCCACTATCACAATATCTCAGCCTCTTTAGTTCCCTCCCAGCCTATCCTTATCCTAAAAATAAAACTGTTCCCAAACTCCACTAATGACTACAAACTCAAACTTAAACTCTACTAGACTCCTCTACCCAAATCCAAGCATAATAAACTTACTCCCCACACCTCTTTCCTTAACTTAGCCGGCGACATCCACCCCAATCCTGGTCCCAAATCCTCTCCAACATACCTCCCTAGCTCCAACAACAAATCCCCAAATAAAAATCTCAAATTCCTCACCATCAACATCCAAAGCCTACTAAATAAAATAACCCTCCTCCATGCCTGGCTCAATCATAACCAACCAGACATAATAGCCATCTCTGAAACCTGGCTAAAACCTCATGTAAGCGACTCTGAATTCCCCCCCCCCCCCGGATTTCACTCTCTCTCCGATCCGGCCACCCAAGTAAAAGAGGTGGTGGTGTAGCTTTAATCTACTCCAACCACTTATCCATCACTCCATATCCTAACCATATCCCTTCTTTCTCAAATGCTGAACTTGTCATTGGCCTACTAAAAATAAACATCCATAAAAGCATCTGTATCATCTCCCTCTACATTCCACCTGGTAACAACATCAGTGCCCTACAGGACATTCTTTCTTGGACCTCCTACAATATTAAGCTAGAAACCTACATCCTAGGAGACGTAAATATTGACTGGGGAAAAATCAACAACCCTAATCCCACATCAACAATGAACCTATTCACCTTTACTCAACTTACCAACTCCATAACTAGACCTAATAAAACCAACCTCCCTGGCTCCATACTTGACTGGATCCTAGTATCTCATCCTAACAAAATCATAAAATCAGGAGTTATTCCCGACTCTCTAGGAGACCACCACCCTGCCTTCACCATTCAAGCTGCTCCCTCTTCCTCACACTTCCATCAATACATTCATACTCGCAAACTAACTAACTTTAACCCCACTACTTTCACTGATTCCCTTAAGCTAACTAACTGGAACCCCCTAAAAATACTACCTCTAGACAAAGCCATTGACTACTTTAATTCAACATTCTTAACAGTCCTTAACTCCCTAGCTCCAATAAGAAATAAAAGAGTTAATACCTCTCAATGGCTCACCAAAGACACAAAAAAACATTATGCTACAAAGGGATAAAACCTGGAAAATCTACCTCCGCAATAAACAACCTGAAACATTACTAAAATATAAACAGTTGAGAAACCTAGCCAAAAAACAAGTCATTAGAGACAAAAAGTCTTACTAAGTCAAACTACAAGAAAATCATGCTAAAAATCCCAAACAATTCTGGAACTCTATTAATTCCCTCCTCAGGCCTGGAACAAAAAATAACCCCTGTCCTGACCAGCAAATCTGACTCAGAAATTGCCGGACTATTCAATACCTTCTTCACCTCTTCCATAGCTGAGCTTACTAAGACCTTTACCAATAATAACCCTCCTCCCCTCCCTGCCCAATCCTCCCCTCCCTCCCCTTCCCACCCTAATTTTGAACTTAAACCCGTCTCCACCAATCTAATAAAGAAACTCCTTTACAAACTAAAGCCTTGCCCCAATGCCCCTGAAAGCATTCCATCCTCCTTCTTAAAAATAGCTTCAGATGCTATTGCTCTGCCTATCCGCATCCTGATCAATAGATCTCTACTTGAATCTTACGTTCCCAAACTATGGTGAACTGCATATATTCTTCCACTCCACAAGGGTGGCAAAAATAACAATGTCTCCAACTTCCGCCCCATAGCCATCCTCTCCCCTATCTCCAAAATTCTTGAAAAATGTATCCACCTACAGGTCTTACCATTCCCTACCAAATACCAGCTACTCTCCCCTACCCAACACGGCTTCTGCCCAGGACACAGTACTAACTCCTCCCTTCTCTCCTTCTTACATTCTGTCAATTCAGCCTGTGACTCTGGTAATTTAATATCTTCTGTCCTGCTGGACCTATCCAAAGCTTTTGATACCATCTCCCATACCCACCTTCTAAATCATCTCTCTAATCTTAACCTTTCTGAAAAAAACCTTTCTTGGTTCTCCAGTTATCTTTCAAACAGATCCCAAGCAGTGAAAGGGGCCAAGCCACGTCCTCTTTCCTTCCTACTCCCACTGGAGTACCCCATGGTTCCATACTAGGCCCTTTGCTATTCAATATCTTTATTAACGACTTCCATAAAGTCATTCCTAACTCCAAAATTGTACAATATGCCGACGATTCCACTTTGATTTGCTGCGCCACTAACCTAGCAGAGCTCCAATCTCTGACTCAAAATGCCTTCTCTACCACTGAAAACTGGATGCTCCTAAATCACCTCTCTCTTAATGCCAATAAAACCAAGATCCTTCTATTCTCCCCCTCTAAATCATCCCCTCTTGATGTAAACTCACTTCATATTACCAGCCTTAACAACTCCCCAATAGAGATTGTACCCTCTGCCAAACTTCTCGGTGTCACTATTGACAATCAGCTAAAATTTAACTCCCATATCCAGCTAAACATTAAAAAAACTCACATAAAACTTGGCCTACTTTACAGAAGCAACCACTTCCTCTCTCCTTCCTCCAGACTAACTCTTGCCTCTACCTATCTCCTTCCCTCTCTCATGTATGGCTCTCCCCTGCTCACTAACTTATCTTCCACACTTACCTCCAAACTGGAAATATGCTACAACAAAATTTCCACATTTGCCACCAGTGCCAAATCCTCCTCTCACCATTGCAATTCCCTTCACTCCTTAAACTGGCTTGAACTACCCAACCTACTAGACTTTCACCAATTAACCACAGTCCACAAATTATTATTCCAACCCTCAAACTGCCCTCCAACATACTGCAACCATATTCCCCCCTCAGACCTCTTAGATCTTCTCACCAAAACCTGATCACCATTCAAAAACCTAAGTGCCCAGCTGGCCAGCTTCTCTTATCCTTTACCCTAGCCAAAAAAATGGAATGCTCTGCCCTCCTTTCTAAGGACCTGCTACAACCACAATAACATCAAATTTCAACTTCATTCCTACCTCTACCTAAACAGGAAATGCAACTGCAGACTTCCACCCTTCCCTCTCAAACTCTCCTCCCCCTTCACTCCTAGCTAACCTCTCACCTTCCTAACCTCACTCTCAATTACTAATTTGTACTCATAACTAAATATTACTTCTAGCTATTATACTGTATTCTCATTTATCTCTTGAACTAAATTGTAATTGTATTGATTGTTTATTTCTTGGAGAATAAACCATACTGTATGTATTTTTTACTATCTTTGAAAAATGTGTATCTAAATAAACTTTGTTCTGTGGAGCTTTTCTCCCTGGGCCGCCACTGAAAATGGGCCTCCTAGCCCAGTGGATCTCCCCGGTAATCAAACTGAATAAATAAATAAATAAATAAATTATTGTAATCTTCTTCAAAAGAGGAAGACTGACAGGACATTTGTTTGGAAGACTGGAGAGGGAATGAACGAGGTCGAGGGGTGGACACAAGGAGTGGATGTAGTCAAAAGCTGAAAGGTTTATCCGGGAAAGAATGCCTTCATGTTCCTTTGAAATCAGATTTACATTTGCCCTACCATTACATTTTGGATTTTTTACCTTTTTCTTGACTGAACTTCTTGTGGTAGAAAGAGCCTGGTTTGGAGAGGTAATTTCTTTGAAATTTTGGAATAAAGAATCCCTCTTTCTTCCATTTTTTAAAATCGCTGTAGGGGAGGGGCAAAAAGGAAGACCTTATACAAAGGAGAATACAAAATGCTGACTTTTACATCATTTTGTAGAGACTGGAGTTTGCCCAGGAGCATCTTCACAGCAAAGACCCGATGGCAGTAGCCCTGAAAGAAGAAGAATATTCCACATCATATGTACATAGGGTGACATGAAACTTAGCAGGCAAAAAAAAAAACTACAGTTAAGTAAATGAACTATAAAGTACAGTTGTGTAAGTAAAATTACCATAGCAGATGTTTTAATGATCACTGTTGCAGTAACATAAGCTATATAATTTATATTCTGTCAAAGATATAAGAAGCAGACAGCTTCCAAAGCTTCAGGGCACTTTCTACACATGCACAAACCATTAGTCAGCTCAAACTGAGCTGACTAAAAAGACAGGTTTGGGTACAAGCCCTTCAGAGCTTTCATGCAAACTGACAGAGGGAGGCTGAGATCTGAGAGGACATTGTAATAAAAAACAAAAAATAAATGTCCACATCCTGGCATAAAAAACACATACACACAAAAAAACAAACAAACAAGGGGGATGGAGGGAACAGTTACTGCAGCAGTGATCATTCAAACATCTGCTGTTATAGTAAACTTACTTACATAACTCTATTATGTTCTTTCTATTGATCACAACTGCAGTATAGTAAGCTATATGGGTAGATTACTACAGCTTAGTACAATTGAGATGGAAGAAGAAGGATCCTGGAGCCCCAGCCAAAGGATTCTGTCAAAGTCTGACTTAAACCTGGAAAACCAATCTAGTTTGTAGTGCTTTTTAAAGTATGAACAGAGGGCCAATCTGCTACTTCTAGAAACTTTCTGGAGTCCAACCCTTTCCAAAAAGCCATAGATAAAGCCAATGCCCTGGTAGAATGTGCTTTCACCCTATCTGGAATAGGCACAAGATAAGTGTGCTGGAAATAACACAAGATAATATTAGCCTGAGACAACCATTTGGAAATAGTCTGCTTTTACAAAGGCTGTCCCTTCTCAACTTCACAAGAAATGAACTGATCAGAAGTTCTGAAAGATTTTGTTCTGTCAATATAGTATCTCAGTTGTCTGAGAACATCCAATGTACGAAGCATCCTTTTTCCCTTATTTTGAAGTTCAAGATTAATAGTTTGGCTTAAAGTAAACTATGATACCACTTTATGCATAAAAAGGATTAGTTCTCAAGGAACCCCTGTGTCTAGAAAATGAAATAAGGATGACTCACCATAAGAGCTTGCAACTCAGTTACTCTTTTACAGATGTCATAGCAACTAGCAAACTGTTTTCCATGTTAACTAGCAAACTGTTTTCCATGTTAAAAACCTCAAGTCAGCCCATATGAGCTGGTTCAATTAAGATCCCAAGGAGGAGCCACTGATTTTCTTGGCGGTCTCTTATGCAAAAACCCTTTCAAAAATATTTAGACATGAGAATGCCTTGAATGAGGGGGATCCACGGGCAGACCTGCTGAAATGGATGACAAGTGAACCTTGACAGAGGAGTTAGACAGGCCATAGGAAAGTTCATACAAATATTGTTAAAAATATTGTAAAACCAGATAACTTCTATCCCTAAATGGGTGCCGGTTAAGCTGTTTGCATTATCCAGAAAACCTTTTCCATTTGATAATATAAGATTTTCTAGGAGAAGGCTTTCCTGCCTTCGTTAGTACCTGATGTATGTCTTCAGTAAGCAGGTGCCTAAAAGACCATATTATCATCCAGGTAGTCAGGTGAAGTTGTTTGAGGATGGGATGAAACAAACACCACTGTTTTGTGTGAGTAAATCCAGACTGAGATTGTAGCAGCTGACCCTGGCAAATTCCAAAAGAAGGGATAACCACTGTTGTGTGGGCCAGAAGGGAGTCACCACAATGACCTTAGGGAATTACTTTTCAATTTTCAGAAGTACCCTGGATATGAGTGGAAACGGAAAACCATACAAGGGCATTCTTGTCCAAGCAAAAGAAAAGACATCTGTCTTCCAGGCCTTCTTTCATGAAGTCCTGGAGCAGAATTTTCCAGTAGCTTCTTCAGCAAGGAGGCAAAAATGTCTAAATGAGGAATCCCCACAGATGGATGAAATCTTGGAAACCCCCATGATCTAGTTTTCATTCATGAGGGTCTGCTTTTGGCATGTTCAGCTTGTCTGCCACACAGTTTTACTGTGATGGAATGTAGGAAGCATGTAGACAGAGACTGTGCTGCAAAGCTATACAATATGCTAACATGGCTAGGCTGCATAGGGGGTAAAAAAAAAAAAAAAAGATCTTTAGACTTTAATGCAGAACATCGCAGTTCCACATTAAAGACAATTAGCTCAGTGTTAATTTTTGATTGGCCCGAAAACTAGACCCTCTTCTGTTAAATAACAATAGTTACACAGTCTTTCAACCATAAAAATAGCTTCTGCCTTCGGCACCTCTGGCCATGCAACAAATTACAAATACAAAGATTTGGTGTGAAGAATAGAGAAGGTATATATAATGCATTATTTTATATGTAATATATTTAATTAACAGTACCACAAAGCAAGCAAGGAAGGACCACCACAATGGTAAAAATTGTAAAATCCAGTTTAATATCAGACAGTAAAACAGACAGATGAGCGCTTTCACATGGAAATCCACGCTTCCTCAGATCTCAATTACAAGAATGAAGCGTTAAGTTTAAATAACAATCCTAACATAATTAGCAATCAAAATAATTAACTGTTGCCACTTAACATTAATTATTTATTCAGTAAAATCAAAACAACTTATAATATATATCTTTAATATTTAATTAACAGTTAGTTTACGTTGCAGAAATCAAGATCCTTACCTCATGCTTCTTGATTCCCTGAAAAATCTGACAAGTCTGACTGAGCCTGTGCTTTAGCCCAAGTATATTTTTCAGAAGAACTAATTGCTTTCAGTAAATTCGGCTGGGTGCAGAGGTATGCGTGAAAGTCGCTGCACAACATATGCTTAAAATTATGCTGCACGAACAAAATTCCTTTTATCGATTCAACCGACAACTTGTTCCTTTCCTTTGTCCACTGGCTTTGCATCAGTGAAAATACCCGTTCAGCGTTTGCGTTATGTGCCGGAATTGCAAAGAAAAACTCCGCAATCAAAATCATTTCTGAGAAACATTCCTCGTTCTTGCAACTGCTGAAGTATTTCACCCATCTCTCGTGAGTCAGAATCACTTTGTAGTCTTTCTCATTAAGATTAGCCTCAACAAATTTCTTCAAATTGCAAAACTGATCAAAACATTTGGAATCGTCAACACACACACCCTTTTCTCCGAGATATAACACAGTTTGTTCAACTTCATTCCAACTTGGAATTTCAATTAATGTCATCCATGCAAATCTACTGAACTCCTCCACTGGTTCTGTCCACATTTTCAGATACTCTAGACATGTTCTATACATTGTGGTCACTTGTGTACAGAAAGCATCACAACAGTCTTCTAGTCCATCTTCACGCAACTTCGTTAACAGTTATTTCACCTTAATTGATATGAACCCCTCTTGCACACGGCATGTGAGAACAGTTTGAACAGATTTCAGGCAGTGTATAACCTCCAGCAACGAGTTGTTTTCACATTCAATTTCTTCAATGTGCGAATGAAATACACTCATCAGTGAATGCACGTGCCAAAGGTAAACTTCACTCATATCATTTTCAAAGAACTTTCGTATTAGAATAGGCAGATTTTTTTGAGACAAGAAAAAAGACTTTAAAGTGGGAAACATCTGCAACAGCTGCTGAATGCCTGGAAATAATGACAACCATCTAGTTTTGCTGTGGTAAAGCAGCTGACGATACTCCACCTCAACAAATTCACAATAGTCTTTCAGTTGCTCAGTTCGAATGGTATAAATTGAAAAATAGTTGTAAATTTTGAGAAGTATCGACTCAATGTCAACATTAAGTGTGTCAGTGCCATGCTGCATGCAGTTGTTTAGTACATGTGTTGGACAGCCAACTCCAACTAACGTTCCACTCTTTTTCATCCTCTTCAAATTAGCAAATACGTTACAGCCATTGGCTCCACGCCTGGCACCGCCAAAATTAGTATTGCAGTTATCTCCCGCGAAGGCAATACATTTCTGAAATAAGTGGTGCTCGTCTAAAGTGTCCTTAATGCATCTGGAAATTGTATCTGCAGTTTCATTAGGGGTGCTGTGAACATCAACAAGTTTTGACTGTATGCCACCTTTTTTCCAGTCAAAATACTGCAAGAGGATTGGAAATAACTTCAGAGAGCCATGATTGCTACCATCCGTTGCGACTCCACAGTAACGTATTTGGTTAAGTGCTTTCTCCACCAAGTCGACAGAATGTGGAGCCAGGACAGAGTTGACAATTGCTTCTATTTTAGTCCGGGCGCACGAAACTCTTCGTGCAATGTCAGAGTCAGGTAATATTGTTTTCAACATGCCACAACTGCACTCCATCGACCTATAACTCTGATGATGCTTAATGGCATGAAATGACAGAGTTCCTTCAGCCACTGACACGGATTCATCAATTTTCGAACCAGGTGTTAGAAAAAAATTGGTGATTTTTGAGGATGAACTTTCTCCTCGAACATTTTTAACATGCTTTGGGGTACCTATGTGTGCATTCAAATCAAGTGCACCCTTATTTGCAACAGAAATGAAAGTTCCTCAACCACATGTCATGCATTCTGCTTCCCATTCATATCTGCCTGCACGAAAACATAGGTACTTGGCCTTCATTGCGTCCATAAATGAACAATGACGTTTGGCATTTTCATGAGCTAAACTTTGTTAAATTTCAAGTCTTCAAGCTGACTATGTGATTCACTTTCACTAATGATAACAGAAAAAAAAAAGAAAGGGGAGACAAAGGCTGAAAAATCAGGTCAGATATTAAACAATGCTTGTGTAAACTTACAAAACATGTTATTCTAGCAATTCTAGCAATTCATAAATTCCAGTGCCCTGGATCAACTAATCCATAGTCCCACCAGGAGCTCAGATATCCTTGACCTGGTCATTACCAACATGGGAGATCGATGCTCCACACCAGCAGTCACCCCCCTCATTGGTCAGGTCTTACCATAAGCTAATCACCCTTGACATCCACATCCCACCCCCACCCCCAGTAGGGAAACCTCCATAAAAAACTTAACCAAAGCCAACTTCATGCTACTTAAGTCAGAAGTGACAAACTGCATGACACCCATGCAGACGGGAACTGAAAGTTCGACTGCCGAATCCTACACTAAGGCACTGTACGAGCATATCCACTCGTGCATAAATCGTGCCACTCCAAATAGAACCAAGATGCACTCCTCCAAAAAAAGGAAGTCAATCTGGTGGTCCCCTGCTATAAATGAGTTATACAACAGAAGGAAGAAACTGTTACAGAAAAAAGGAAAATCCCAGGATACAAAAAACTCCCTTACCAGCCTCAGTAAGAAGCTGAGATCCCTTATAAAATCCTCAAAAGCTAGTTATGAAAATAAAATTGCCAAAGATTCTAAGGACAACCACAAGGCATTCTATAGTTATGTCAAGAATCTAAATGGCAATATTCAGATATGCTCTGAGCTACAACAGAATGGCACTAAATATACTGATCCCAATGTACTCTCCAAAGCTAAGAATACAGCATCAATGGGACCACATGACATCTCGGGCTGTGTATTACATGAACTACAAAATGAACTGGCACCTCACCAAAGTGTCATGTTTAATCATAGCCTCACCTCAGGCTTTGTGCCCAATGAGTGGTGCACAGCTACAGTTATCCCACTCCACAAGGGAGGGGTCCACCATGGACCCCAGGAACTATCGTCCCATCATCCTAACGAGCCTGATCTGCAAAGCCATGGAACGCATTATCACGGAACTTATAAACAAAGACATTGGCAACCTTCAAACACTAGACCCCCACCCAGTTTAGTTTCGTGAAGGGCCGATCTTGTCTCCTCAACCTGACTGACTTCTTCGAATCAGTCTCTAGAGCCGTAGACGAGGGTAAGATGGTCCACACAGCCTATCTAGACCTTGCCAAGGCCTTCAACACCATCCCCCACTCTGGAATCATAGATAAACTTACTAAGCTGGGCATTAATGCCTACGTCACCTCATGGCTCGCAAACTGGCTTACTGACAGAACCCACACTGTAAAAGTAGCCGACTCCAGATCCAGCTCCAGACAAGTGACAAGTGGAGTACCTCAGGGTTCAGTCCTGAGACCGCTCATGTTTGGCATCTACTTCTCTGAAGTACAGGCCAACACCAAGGGACTCTGGCTAATAAAGTTCACAGATGACTGCAAACTGGGAGCCATTATCGAATCCCCAAATGATGTGGATATCCTACAAAATGGCCTTACAGAGACAGATGCTTGGTGCCAGAGCCATGGGCTCAAGCTCAATGCCAAGAAATGTATAGTTATCCCCTTTGGGAAAAAACATGTACCCATGAATTACCACATAAGTGGCAGTACACTAAAGACCGAAAGTGTGATAAGGGATGTAAGGACACAGGTGGACAGTGGTCTCACCTTCGATAACCACATCGCCACAACAGCCAGGAAATCCTTCTATGTGGCACATCTCATTACTAAGGGCTTTTCATCCAGGAAAAAGGAGGTCATTGTCCCACTGTACTCATCCCTCATTAGACCCATTATAGAGTACAATGCCCCATTTAGTATATACCTCACAAGACATCTGCAACAGTTGGAAAGGCCGCAGAAATACTTCACTAAAAGAATCACAGGCCTAAAGCAGATGCCGTATGCTGACCATCTAAAAACACTCCAGCTATACTCTTGTCGCATATAGTCGACTCAGAGGTGATCTCTGCTTAACATACAAGGCCATGTCAAACACAGAGCTGTTGGACATGCTACACTTAAAGAAATCCCAGTCCCTCACAGCCACGCGCTCCAGGGATTTAAACCTGGTCATCACAATGAACAAAACATGTTGGAGGGATAGTCCTGTCCCAGAAACTCCCCATTCTCTGAAATAGACTGCCCATACATGTCAAGCAGAGCACATCTTTGGCCCTCTTCAAAAGGAACCTTGACGACTGGATGGGAGATAGGAAATTCACCCCAGGTATCATGTCAGTTGCCCTGCTAGACAGGGGGCCAGGGAAGTAAAATTCCTGGGAAAAAAATAGCCAGGGAAATGTTATGGCTAGGCTTGTATAGGCCCTCTGGCAGATAGCTGTGTGTAAGAGTTATTCTATACACTATATAGTGCAAATATGGCACTGTAGAATTTTCATAAAAATACTCTGTCCCAACATCTCTTTGTCAAATATTATGTGCTCTTCAACATCTTTAGCATCCTTTTTAAATGCCATAGATGCTGCTGGTACTTAGGTTTAATGACACTTCTGTACCATCCAACTACCAATATACTCTAATATCAGACCCCGGGTGTGTGAACAGAGCCTTCAGCCTTTTGATCAATAGGAAACTGGTTTCACACAATTTCACATCCCCACAGTACGTATGGGGAGTTACGCTGCTAATTACCAAGCCTCCACAAATGCATAATGACATATATTCCTGCCTGGAATAAATGTAGTTCTGTGAGACAGTATCCTAAGATCTTTAAATATTATTTAGCGAAATGCAAAAGTACATTTCTGAAAAAAAGCTTTTCTCTCAACTCTCACCATAACAGTCACTGCACCTTACATGCACAAAATATACACACAGGGCCTTATCCCTTGTACTGCAATAGATGAATTGTCACATACAGGCTGCCATTTTACCACAGTGTTTTACAGATGCCGCACATAGTTATACTGCACTGAAACAACTACCATTTTCAACAACAGATATTCACTCCAAAAATGTTACTACTGCATTTATTTATAGTCAACAGTAAGACAAGAAAGAAAATGCCACACTACCTATTACATTGCACATTAAGATATTTGCACTTCTAATACCCTACTAGGAAGGTCAGAAAGAAACTGAGATTTAAAGTGGGGATTAAGGTAAGAAGGAAATTAAGGAGGAATGGCAGGAAGATTTATTGTGTAAAAGGGGATAGACATTTTACAGTGTTAGGGCTACGAAGGAGATATTAAGAGAGTATCACCTCAAAACAGTTTCATAAGTTAGTCCAAGAGTTGCAGTTTTTCTTCTTTCGTTACATTGTGTTTCATCTATCCATCATCAAACTCTTCCAGTTCCTTAACCAGTTTCTAAATGAACACACTATAACACTTCATAAACCTTGTCTAGCGGACTGTGGACAAGCCTACTCTATCAAGGAGCAGAAATTCCTATGTACAATACAATACAATATAGTGCAATAACATTTCAGGCACAGGCTGAAAGGTGTTATAGCCCGTCATTCTTCATAGCATACCTTGGCATGTAATTCAATTATCTTCCTAAAAATTCTCACATTACATGTTTTAATACATTACATATCTTATTTCAACAGTATTTCCCCATCCCCATAGTACCAGTTGTTTTTATTGTTTCTCTTGAATGCTCTTAATAATTTGCTTTCATCTCTGCCTTCTCTTTTCAGTCCCAGTTTTTTAAGAGGAATTCATCCTTAGTTGCTGTCTACACCTGAATTATATTTCCACAACTAAACCTACAGTTCACAAAAGAGAGTTCCAGACTATAAAACCTATCCATACGTCTTTACTTATAAACATTTTATCATTCTGGTGTGCCTCTGAATGCCTTCTAATCTGAATCTCAAATTGGAGCAATCAAATATTACCATAATCTAGCCCAGATCTTTTAAGATGATTAGAAATGGTCTTTTTCACTTCACTATATCTGGATATGATACACATTATTAAGTCTATGAATTTCATATATTCCTTTTTACACTCGCGGTAAGAATGGCCAAAAATTAATTCATCTTCAGATATATTCAGATTCTTAAAAATATGCACCCATTCAATATTACTGCTGCTGAGCATAATGATTGTTAAATCTAGAGCAACCAAAGGTCACATATTTTTGCTTTTTTTCTGAATTAATTACTGTATTGCACGCTTTAGCTCAACTATATAAGTTGCCCAGTCCTGTATACAACTTCTTCAAGTCTTCCGATTTATTTATCTACCCAGTTTTAAATTATCAGCATGGCAGCAATTAGTATAAAAATCCCACCAGACATTTTAAGGCATAAATACTGAGTAAGTTGGGCCCCAAAATGGATCCCTACAGAACTGACCTCCCATAACCAATGATCGTATAGAGTTTACTTGTAGAAAATCTGCCATGTCTATCCTGCTAGTCCTGCAAGCCTCATTTCCAACAGCAATAATTAAAATCTGTCCCTATTTTTTGGGTGGGTCCCCCTTGTAAAAAGCCTTCAGCTTTCTAAGCGAATACTAGGCATTTAAGTGTAGTAGTTACTTTAAACTTTATTTTTATTCTGTGAAGACTAAAACGTTTAAGAAGGATTAAGTAAAAATATCTGAAATTCTAATATCGGGCATTATAGACATGAATCATGAACCATTTGTTATGTCTAGGCCTTTCAAAAAAAAGTTCTTATGCATTGAGAGATATATATAGTGTGGAAAACAAAACAGTGAAAAACATTATTATATACATGTTCACACATACCTTTATTTGTGCCATCTCTCAACTAGACCTTCTTAGTTAGTTATCTCACAGTGAGAGTCTCACTCTCCGAGTCTGACTCCAGTCGCCAATGACCTGTGGCTGTGGTGGGTCCTCCCTCTCAGTGAGTCCCTCCTTGACACATACTAGTCCTGCTTCTCCCCGTGCAAACACAGTCATGCCGCTCTCACGAATCTTGCAAGCAAGCTCTTCTACCTTCCGCGCATGCGTGGATGTGAATTCTGAGTCGGGATTGTAAAACCAAGACAAATCGCGGAAGTTTTGAAAAAACGCCCGGAATCCTTGACAGGAGCACAAAAAGAGGACATGTCCGGGGAAAACCGGACGAATGGTAAGCCTAGTAAGGCCTGCTTCCCTTTTGATTGTTTATGTAACTTATCAATGTGGTATTGTCCATGCAACTTGAAGTAGTCCTGAGGACCAAAGGTGATTCAGAGAGTTGAATGCATTGATAAGGAAAAGCATCTCTTTTAGATTTATGTGCTTGTGTCTGTCTTTTGCTGTCTCTGATACCTTGCACTTTTATCCCCCTTGACACTGCTCCCCAAGCAAAGTCTGATGTATCTGTAGTGAGTGACTGCTCTGAAGCAGGAGGGAAAGGGGGGGGGGCCTGGATTCAGGGATATTTGACGTCTCCACCAAATGATTTCTCTTCTCATAAATCTCAGAACTGGAATCTGAAAAGATAATAGGTGTTGGTGCTGGGACCAAAGAAACTTCAGATAATTGCATCCTTCTCATGTGGAGTCTTGCCAGAAATATAATGAGAATCGTAGATGCCATGAAACCCAAAGTCCTGAGGAAGTCCCGCTCAGTGAATGAAGTCTGAGTGGAATTGAATGCTGTGGAAGAAAAGCTCTTTGTACTGAGATGTCTAGCAAACACCCCAGGAGCACAATCCTCTGTGATGGAGTCAAAATATATGTTTGAATTTTCTCTTGGAATCCCGGCTTGCAGTGGAGATCTCTCACTCAAATAACTAGTTTGAGGCATCAGCAAACCCAGCAGTCACTGGGGGGCCCTGGTCCTGGGAACCCCCAACTAAAGCACTTGTCTCACTTTGATATTTTATCTTTGTCAAACCTGCAACAGCTAGTACAGCAATCTTATGTAATGAGTAATAATAACACATAAAGATTCCTAAGGATTAGCACCATGTCTTCTCCAGACTATAAAACCTATCCATACGTCTTTACTTATAAACATTTTATCATTCTGGTGTGCCTCTGAATGCCTTCTAATCTGAGTCTCAAATTGGAGCAATCAAATATTACCATAATCTAGCCTAGATCTTTTAAGATGATTAGAAATGGTCTTTTTCACTTCACTATATCTGGATATGATACACCTTATTAAGTCTATGAATTTCATATATTCCTTTTTACACTCGTGGTAAGAATGGCCAAAAATTAATTCATCTTCAGATATATTCAGATTCTTAAAAATATGCACCCATTCAGTATTACTGCTGCTGAGCATAATGATTGTTAAATCTAGAGCAACCAAAGGTCACATATTTTTGCTTTTTTTCTGAATTAATTACTGTATTGCATGCTTTAGCTCAACTATATAAGTTGCCCAGTCCTGTATACAACTTCTTCAACTCTTCCGATTTATGTATCTACCCAGTTTTAAATTATCAGCATGGCAGCAATTAGTATAAAAATCCCACCAGACATTTTAAGGCATAAATACTGAGTAAGTTGGGCCCCAAAATGGATCCCTACAGAACTGACCTCCCATAACCAATGATCGTATAGAGTTTACTTGTAGAAAATCTGCCATGTCTATCCTGCTAGTCCTGCAAGCCTCATTTCCAACAGCAATAATTAAAATCTGTCCCTATTTTTTGGGTGGGTCCCCCTTGTAAAAAGCCTTCAGCTTTCTAAGCGAATACTAGGCATTTAAGTGTGGTAGTTACTTTAAACTTTATTTTTATTCTGTGAAGACTAAAACGTTTAAGAAGGATTAAGTAAAAATATCTGAAATTCTAATATCGGGCATTATAGACATGAATCATGAACCATTTGTTATGTCCAGGCCTTTCAAAAAAAAGTTCTTATGCATTGAGAGATATATATAGTATGGAAAACAAAACAGTGAAAAACATTATTATATACATGTTCACACATACCTTTATTTGTGCCATCTCTCAACTGGACCTTCTTAGTTAGTTATCTCACAGTGAGAGTCTCACTCTCCGAGTCTGACTCCAGTCGCCGATGACCTGTGGCTGTGGTGGGTCCTCCCTCTCAGTCAGTCCCTCCTTGACACATACTAGTCCTGCTTCTCCCCGTGCAAACACAGTCACGCCGCTCTCACGAATCTTGCAAGCAAGCTCTTCTACCTTCCGCGCATGCGTGGATGTGAATTCTGAGTCGGGATTGGAAAACCCAGACAAATCGCGGAAGTTTTGAAAAACCGCCCGGAATCCTTGACAGGAGCACAAAAAGAGGACATGTCCGGGGAAAACCGGACGAATGGTAAGCCTAGTAAGGCCTGCTTCCCTTTTGATTGTTTATGTAACTTATCAATGTGGTATTGTCCATGCAACTTGAAGTAGTCCTGAGGACCAAAGGTGATTCAGAGAGTTGAATGCATTGATAAGGAAAAGCATCTCTTTTAGATTTATGTGCTTGTGTCTGTCTTTTGCTGTCTCTGATACCTTGCACTTTTATCCCTCTTGACACTGCTCCCCAAGCAAAGTCTGATGTATCTGTAGTGAGTGACTGCTCTGAAGCAGGAGGGAAAGGGGGGGGGGGGGCTGGATTCAGGGATATTTGACGTCTCCACCAAATGATTTCTCTTCTCATAAATCTCAGAACTGGAATCTGAAAAGATAATAGGTGTTGGTGCTGGGACCAAAGAAACTTCAGATAATTGCATCCTTCTCATGTGGAGTCTTGCCAGAAATATCATGAGAATCGTAGATGCCATGAAACCCAAAGTCCTGAGGAAGTCCCTCTCAGTGAATGAAGTCTGAGTGGAATTGAATGCTGTGGAAGAAAAGCTCTTTGTACTGAGATGTCTAGCAAACACCCCAGGAGCACAATCCTCTGTGATGGAGTCAAAATATATGTTTGAATTTTCTCTTGGAATCCTGGCTTGCAGTGGAGATCTCTCACTCAAATAACTAGTTTGAGGCATCAGCAAACCCAGCAGTCACTGGGGGGGCCCTGGTCCTGGGAACCCCCAACTAAAGCACCTGTCTCACTTTGATATTTTATCTTTGTCAAACCTGCAACAGCTAGTACAGCAATCTTATGTAATGAGTAATAATAACACATAAAGATTCCTAAGGATTAGCACCATGTCTTCTCCTTAAAAGTTCAAGGATATATGTGGTTGTATATATATGTTGTATGTATATATATGTGTTTTGTCAAGTAGGAAGATTTATAATTACAAGTTTTACCAGTGACTTAGTGCCCTTGACTTAGTTAAATCTTTTTAGTGGCCATTCTGTGTGGGATTCAGTGTAAGAACAAGCTGGCTATAATGTCTTTCACTCACCATCACAAACAGAGACCTTACACATAATAGGTTGATATCTTTAGCAATTTGGCAGAAGCAAGATGTGTATGAAAGCAACTGCTCACTGGCACAGTGGTGCAGTGAGCAGCATTGCCATGTCACATTGCTTTGTTCTGGTTGAGTTTGTGGCTATAGCTTTTTCTACATGGAATCTGCATGCCCTACCTGTCTCTATATGCATTTATCATTGTGCTCTGGTTTCCACCAGCACCCAAAAGACATGCTGTAGGTGATATAGCACTCCTCTAGTTTCTCAAACAGGTGAGCATGTAGCATATGTGTGTGCTTTTTAGAATCCTGTGATAGACATGGCTCATCAGGTAGATTGCAAATGTGTGTTTGTGTTTTAAAAAAATCATTGAGTTTTACTTGTCAACACACACAATGATGGCAGGCACATACATAACTCTTCTCGGAAGCAGTAATAATGTATTTAATAAGTAATAATCTTTTGTCACAGAACATTCAGACCCTTCAAGCTTCTAGAGATCTGATGGCCCCCACAAGCCAGACTATATAAATGGATTTTGACATGGAGTTAATGGTGACCTCTGCCCTCAACCACGCACATTCTAAAAAATCAGTCATGCTTATTGGTGTTCACAGAAGATTGCTGTAGTTTGTGTAGTGGGCTGGAAATTGTGTAGTCATTATTTCTTTAATTTTCTCATAATTAAACCTCAGAGGTGTACACAGGAGATTATTATAGCTTGTGTTGGGGACGGGGACAGTGCGGTCACTCTTTTTTTACTTTTCTCACAGACTGCAGATGTGTGCAAAGAAGGTCACTATAGCTCTTGTGGGCAGTGTACTGTCTAGAAGCAACAAGTTGGAATGGACTACTGTGATCATTATTTTTTTCAGTTTCCTCATAGTCACAAATCACGTATATATACAGGTGGCTACTCTTTTGGGGGTAGGGGTAAGGAGGCATGCTATGTATATGTATGACAGCATTCACTGAAAATACACGACCGTGCCCATTTGTGTCTTTGCTTTCATTCCAGTGTAACACCTAAGGGATGCAAGGACAGTGGTTGTATTTCTTTCTTTTTTTGGAGGAGGTGTGGTGGGGCTAGGAAAGAAGGCAGGATTCTCAAACAGGATTTATGTATCATCATCTCAGTCATTTGTCTAGTTAGTTTATTGTGAGCTATTATTTTTGTCAGGTTTGAACGGTAAGCCTTAGAAACTATGCTATCCTTGAAAGAACAAACATAAGACTGAAAAAGAAGTTAGGTATTCACCATAACATTCCATCTGTGTTGTCCTTCTTCATTTATCCTTGACTGATGGGTTCAGTTCTGAATATTGGAACCGACTTGGCAGTTGCTACAGCTCACGGTGACCAAAAACTCTCAAGCTTAAGTCTACCCGGAGTGCCTCTCTCCTAGTTACCTCAGATTGAGTTTGCAGAATGACAGAAACATAATACATTCATAGAGGCCATATCTGGAAACTTTTATTAATAATCAGTAATAAGGTATACATATTGGCCGTTCCACCAAAAAAAACTGCCACAGCAGGGGGTAGGAGGGAGGGTAAAAAAGGATAAATGAAGATGGACAACACAGATGGAATGTTATGGTGAGTACATAACTTCTTTATCTGATGTTATCAATCTTCATTTATCATTGACTGATGGGACAGTGTCCCCACCTGCCTTTGATCTTGGGAGGATTCACGGAGGTATATTCCTGAGCACTACTGAATCAAATGAGGCTCTTCACCAGAGACCAAATCCAATTTGTAATGGGTAATGAAGAAGTGTGGAGAAGCCCAGGTTGCTGCTGCGCATATGTCATCCACTGAAGCTGAAGACTAGAAAACTACAGAAGTAGCCACAGCTTTTGTAGAATGAGCTTTTATAGCAGCAGGCAAATCAATTTTATTTCTGTGGTAGATAAATGAAATATAATCTTTGAGCCATCTAGCTAAGGAAACTTTGTTCACTGGTCTACTAAGTCTTGTACTTCAAAAGGAGATAAAAAATTGATCAGATTCCCTTATGTCTTTGTTCTATGCAAATAAAAGCATAACTGTCTGTGAACATCTAATACATGTAAACAGTATTCACCTTTATTTGAAAAACTGGGAAAGAAAACTGGCAAATTGATGGTCTGATTTATATTTGTATCTGACACCACCTTAGGTAGAAAGGAAGGGTTTGTCCTTAAGAAAACTCTATCTTTATGCAAAATGAGGTAATGAGGTTTACACATGATAAGGCTTCTATTTCTGAAAATTTTCTGGCGGAAGTTATTGCCACTAAAAATAACATCTTCCAGGATAAAAAATTTAAATCACTGTTTGCAGGTGGTTCGAAGGGTGAATGAACAATCACCTGTAAGACTAAACTGAGATCCCAAGGAGGGGTAGAATCCTTACAAGAAGGTTATAATAGCAGAGTTCCTTTTAGAAAGGCCTTGCAAAGTCTGTGGAAATGGTTGTTAGCTGAACTTTAATCATTGAGGAAGAAGCTCCTGTATAGAAAAGGAAAGCTATAACGTCTAGAATTCTGACAGTAGAAGCCAAAAAAGAGATCAATGTCACTTTCTCAAGTCCAAAAGGCAAATTTCTTCCATTTACTAGCATAGAGTTTATGTGTGGATGGCTTATGGGAAGTTAAAAGAATATGCCACACTGGGGAAGAGAGGTTTGTCTGCCTGGCAATTAATGAAACTGGAGGAACCAAACTGTCAGGTTGAGCTTTAGAATAGTTGGGTGAATCAAACCATCTGAATGGGACAGATAGTCTGGAGCTGTTTTTCGTATCAGATAAGGCCAAAGAAAGGGGAACCATATCTGTCAAGGTCAATAAGGAGCAATGAGGATTACTTTGCTCTTCAGCTGAATTGCTTTATGTAAAAACGCTGGAAATAAGGGAACTGAAGGAAAGGCATACAGAAGTCCCAGAGGCCAAGTTTGTAGAAAAGCATCCCTCGATGACTCCCCGGGAGAGGGGATCAGGGCAAACTAGTTGCTGCAATTGTTGTTTAGAGGTGAGGCAAAGAGGTTGCAGCAAGAATGACCCCATCAACGAAAAATCCTTTATGTCACATTGGGATTGAGAGAACACTGGTGAGGCAGAAAGAATAGACCTGCTCAGTTTGTCTGTTATCACACTGGAGCTCCCCGGAATATGTGTTGCTACCAGAAATAGGTTGGAAAAATCATCCATTGTCACACTCTGACTGCTTCTCGACAAAGTTGGTAAGATTTGGTTCCCCACTGTTTTTTGATGTACCACACCACTGATATATTGTCTGTTTGAATTGCAATCATTCACAGAGGGACAGCAGTCTGAAATGCTTGCAATGCGAAAAGCACTGCTCTCATCTCTAGAACACTGATATGCAAATTGTCCTCCATAAGGGACCAAGTGCCTTGGACTCTCTTGCACAGATAATGCCCCCCACCACATCTGGGAGGTGTCTGTGCTCACTATGGGTTTGGGCTGTGGTAGGACAAGGGGATGGCCCAGAAGAATCTCTTCTGAATGTAACCACCAAGTTAGATACTTTCTGCAGGGATTGGTGATCAAAATCTGATCCGATATAGGCTGATAAAGTATTGACCACTGAGATGCAAGTAACCATTGAAGAATTCTCATGTCATACCTTGCCAAGGGAACTAGTATAATCACCACAGCCACTGAACCTAGAGCTTGTAGGACTAGATGGGCCAATACGTTCTTGTTTAGTTGTATCCTTTGAACTTGTTCTCTGATGTTTTGTAGCCTTGCAGGAGGAAGGGAGGCTTTGAAAGTTTTCATACTGAGTATTGCTCCTATGAGCTCTAAACTGTGAGCTGGAGTCAATTGTGATATTTCATAATTTACAGTTATTCCAAGGTTTGTACAAGTCTGGAGAATGTAGTCTCTTGCCATTGTCTGGTCAGAGTGGTAATGAGCCAGTCGTCCAGATATGGAAACACACAGAATCCTTGTAGTCTCAAGTGAGCTGCTACTATTGCCATGCATTTGTTGAACACCCTTGGGGCTGTGGCGGGACCAAAGGGCAGAACTCTGAACTGGTAATGACTGGCTTTCAGCCAGAAGCTGAGAATCTTCTGGAGCATTTGTCCATGTTTATATGGTAATATGCATCCTGAAGATCTATGAAGCACATCCAGTCGCCTTTTCCAAGAACGGATGAATGGACTGAACCGTGACCATCCGGAATTTCATTTGGTGAACAGATTTGTTCAGAACACTGAGATCCAAAATTGGTCTCCAGTCCCCTGTCTTCTCTGGCACTAAAATGAATCTTCAGTAAATTCCGGATTCTCTCTGGTCTGGTGGGACTTCTTGGATGACTCTTTCTTAGCGGTTTTTGTATTTGCATAACTGCTGGTTCTCTCTGATTGGGATTTTCTTGCGTACTGGAGGGGAACAGGAAAAAGGTATGGTATAACCTCTGGATATAATCCTTTGCACTCTAGAATCTGAGGCCATTTCTAGCCAGGCATTTAGGTGCAAGGATAAGCACTCCCTGACTGCCTCCAGTCCAATCAGGCCTCCTTTCAGGAGTGCTGGAAGGGCTTACCAGGGAAAGAATCCCTGAAGCCCTGGTTTTGCAGGCCAACTCTGCCATGTGGATAGTGCCTTCCACTGAAATTCTCCCCTCTGCTCTCGGAGAACTGTTTCCACGTGTGTCTTGGAAAGGCTCTTTGAATTTTTTTGAACCACATTTTCCCAACGACCTTCTGACTCCTGGAAAAGGATCTTTTTGGGGGGGTACAAAAATGTATTCCCACAGCAGAAAGGGTCTTACCATCTTTTTCACATCTGGATAATGTTTCTCGAACTTTTGAGCCAAAAAGAGATGATCTGTCAAAGGGAGCATTGACGAATGACGACTTAAATGGCTCAGCAAAATCATATAGACACATCCAGGTGTGTCTTCTACTGGCAGTGCCTGAAGTTGCCATTCTAGTGGTTTCTTTAACTGCATGTGCAATGAGCTTCATGGACGAGATGAACACAGACTCCAGAGTAGCTAACTGGGAAGCAACTCTTTCTTGTACCTCCTTCATTGAAGTCAGTATGTTCAGTAACAGACTCCTCCAGGGAGTCTAAGTGCTTCCTCTTACACTTTCTCTTCTGAGGGATCTTCTCAGTAGGAGAGGCTGGGGAGGTATCAGAAAAGGATGAATCAAGTATCCAGGATTCCTGGAGTATAGGCACTCGCTGTCCCCATGGAGATGCTGGTAGAATATATGAGCGTGGGTAGGGTGGTTATGATCTCCAAAGAAGGAGGAGCCAACTGGCTGTCTGCAATAGACAGGGCTCTCTTCATACCTCGAAACCTGGGCCACTTGACAAGGGAAGGGACAGCAGAACCAAGTAGGACAAGCTCAGAACCATGGTCACTCCCCGCTCTAAAGAGACAGCTCTGGAGGCAGACGTCAGAGCCAAACTAAGGTGTGACAATGCTCCGAGGTGCAGGGACTGCTCTGAGAAAAAAAGGAGTCAATGCCTGCTCCCTGGAGCACAAACCCAGCTCTGAGAGGCCTCTGGATCCAAATAACCAAAGAGCTCAGAGTAATCACTGATTCCAGAGGTAACAGCATCTCCAGAATCAATGAGGTCGGCATGAGGAGGGTTGGAGCCGAAAAATCTAAAGTCTTGGATGGCGTTAGAGAAGGAACAGAAAGCAGGGTAAAGGAAGATTAGGTTCCCATGACTGTAGGGGCCAAAACCGAAGGTGTACCTTGCAGACCCCTCGTCCAGAGTATCTTATTCTCCAGTCTGTCCACATCCAATTCTGTGAGGCTTTTATAGGTTCATAGGTTGGTACTAGGCTATTGGCCCTAAGGCCTATGCAAGCCTAGCCATAACAATTCCCTGGAACTTTTTTCACACAATATTTACTTCTCTGGGCCCCTGTCTAGCAGGGCGACTGACATGATCCCCGGGGTGAATTTCCTATCTCCCATCCAATCATCAAGGTTCCTTTTGAAGAGGGCCAATGAGGCGCTCTGCTTGACATGTAGGGGCAGTCTATTCCAGAGTATGGGGAGTCTCTGGATCAGGAACCTTTCCCTCCAGCATGTTTTGTTCATTGTGATGATAAGGTTTAGATCCCTGGAGCGTGTGGCTCTGAGGGATTAGGATTTCTTTAAGTGGAGCATGTCCAATAGCTCAGAGTTTGACATGGCCTTGTATGTTAAGCAGAGATCGCCTCTGAGTAGATGATATGCCACAGAGTATAGCTGGAGTTTTTTAGATGGTCAGCATACAGCATCTGCTTTAGGCCTGCGATTCTTTCAGTGAGGTATTTCTGTGGCCTTTCCAGCTGTTGCAGATGTCTTGTGATGTACATACCAAATGTGGCATTATACTCTATAATGGGTCTAATGAGGGATGAGTACAATGGGACAATGACCTCCTTTTTTCTGGATGAAAAGCCCTTAGTGATGAGGTGTGCCACGTAGAAGGATTTCCTGACTGTTGTGGCGATGTGGTTATCGAAAGTGAGACCACTGTCCACTTGTGTCCCTAAGTCTCTCATCACACTTTCGATGTTTAGTGTCCTGCCACCTATGTGGTAGTTCATGGGTACATGTTTTTTTTCCAAAGGGGATAAATAGAAGTTATGTTCTTACCATAACGTTCCATGTTAGTTGTCTTCTTCTCGCCTTCTTCTTGCTGGATGGGTTCGGAGCCGACCTCGGCTCCGACTCGGCCACTGAAAAAGCTCGAGAGTTGGTTCCACCGGCTCGAGGCTCCCCTTATATCCCACAATGCTAGGCGAGAGTTACCTCAGATCTCGTTTGTAAGCTAACCCCAGCTTATAATAGAAAACAGTATAACTGTAAAACAGAATCCACCTCTAACAACAGGAAGAAAAAAGGGTGACCTACATCCTGAAACAAGAAATATGCATAATAGCATATGACTAAGAAAGAGGTGGTAGAAAGAGAGGTCACGATCACAACTCCTCTAGGTCTGTCCAGGCCAGGGGGAAGGAGGGTGGGACGCAAGAAGAAGGGGAGAAGAAGACAACTAACATGGAACGTTATGGTAAGAACATAACTTCTATATGTTAAGTTGTCTATCTCGCCTTCATTCTTGCTGGATGGGACCGCCCCTAGCACCTTGTCCCGGTGGCCTAACGGAACAGACTCCTGAGAACAGTGGAACCAAAATTAGCTCTATGCCTAGAAGCTAAATCCAACTTATAATGGGAAATAAAAGTGTGAGGAGTAGCCCAAGTAGCAGCTGCACAAATGGTGTCAATAGGCAGTCTGTCTTGGAAGGCTAGAGAAGTAGCCAAAGCTCTGGTGGAATGGGCTTTAGGTTTATTAGGCAGTTTTTGGTGTCTAATCTCATAAACAAGGGTAATCAGAGATGTTAGCCATCTGGATAATGATACCTTTGAAACTGGAAGTCCCTTTCTGCTTTCCGCATAGGAGACAAACAGCTGATCAGATTTTCTGAATTGTTTCGTCCTGTCCAAGTAGTACCTTAATTGACGATGAACATCCAGGCAGTGTAATTTTTGTTCAGACCTATTTGAATACTCCGGGAAAAAGACAGGGAGGTCAATGTTTTGGTTTAGATTTGATGTTGAAACCACCTTAGGCAAAAAGGACGGGTTAGTTCGTAAGGAAACTCTGTCCTTATGGAACAAAAGATAAGGAGAACGACAACTGAGTGCTTGAAGTTCTGAAATTCTTCTAGCTGATGTGATAGCCACCAGAAAGAGAGTTTTCCATGATAATAATTTCAAGGAACATGAAGCTGCAGGTTCGAACGGGGAAAGAATCAAAGAAGCAAGAACTAAATTTAGGTCCCAAGGAGAAGGAGGATTTCTTATAGGAGGTCTGAGAAGAAAAACTCCTTTCAAAAAGGCTTTGCAAAGTTTGTGGGACATTAGGGCAGATTCAGAAATGCCCACATGAAAATTAGAAATAGCTGCCAATTGAACCTTAAGAGTAGATGGAGATGAACCTGCATGGAAGAGTTCAGCTAGAAAATCAAGGACTAGTTGGATGGAAGCGGTGAAAGGATCTATGTCCTTTCCTTGTGCCCAATATGAGAAGCGTTTCCACTTACTCAAATAAATCTTTCGAGTGGAAGATTTATGGGAAGCTATCAATATATCTCTAACCGAGTGAGATAATTGAGGAAGCCTGGCTACGGTTGGAACTGGAGGAACCAAGCAGTGAGGTTCAGAGAGGGGAGGGAGCGATGAAACTGACCCGATTGGTGGATCAAAAGATCTGGAACTAGGTCCAGACTCCACGGTCGCTCCAAGAGAAAACGATGTAGAAAGGGGAACCACACTTGTCGAGGCCAGTAAGGAGCAATGAGGATCAAAGAGGCCTTCTGAGCGATAGCTTTCTGTATTACCTGAGAGATCAGAGGGAAAGGAGGAAATGCATACAGAAGTCCCCGGGGCCAAACTTGGACTAGAGCGTCCCTGCTGGGTTGGCCTGGTAAAGGGAATAGAGTGAAGTATTCTCTGCACTTGCTGTTTTGGGGAGTAGCAAAAAGATCGCAGCAAGGCTGACCCCACTTGAGAAATATCTCTCTCACTACAGAGTCTTTCAGAGACCACTCGTGAGGCATGAGTATAGCTCTGCTCAACTTGTCCGCAATGTGATTGGACTTCCGGGAATGTGCGTTGCTATCAGAAAACGCTGAGAAGAAATCGCCCATTGCCACAGTCTGAGTGCTTCTCGACACAGGGGGTATGATCTGGTTCCGCCTTGTTTGTTGATGTACCACACTACAGACATATTGTCTGTCTGGATTGCAATCGTTCCTAAGGGAAGAGAGTCTTGAAGGGCTTGCAACGCTAAAAGCACTGCTCTCATCTCCAGAACATTTATGTGCAAGTGGCATTCGTTTGGTTGCCATGTGCCCTGGACTGTCCTGCCCTGATAATGCCCCCCCCACCCGATCAGGGAGGCATCCGTTGTCAGAGTAGCAACCGGAGGAGGTGGAACAAATGGTCTTCCCGACAGGAGCTGGGGGGAAGACATCCACCACATGAGATGCTTTTTGCACGCTTGCGTGATCATAATGGTGTGAGACATTGGAAGTTCCTGGTATGACCATTGAGAAAAAAGCATCCACTGAAGGATCCGCATGTGGAATCTGGCCAATGGGAGGAGAGGTATGGCCGCTGCCATGATTCCCAACACCTTTAGAACTAACCTGGCTTTGGCTGTGTTGTTGTTGAGAAGAAGTGACACCAATTTGTGAATGTCTGATATCCTTTGGTTCGTTAGCGTTGCAGACATGTTTGTAGTATCTAAATTTGCGCCTATGTAGGTAATAGTACGACAAGGCGACAAAACAGACTTTTCGCAATTTATTGAAATACCCAGTTTTTGACAAACGCGAAAAGTATAATCTCTGGTCATCAAAAGGAGATGCTTGGTGGGAGCTGTGAGAAGCCAGTCGTCCAAATATGGAAACACCTGGAATCCTTGTCGTCTCAGGTGAGAAGCTACCACTGCCATGCATTTGGTAAACACCCGGGGGGCAGTGGTGAGACCAAAGGGCAGGGCCCTGAACTGAAAATGACTGGTTCCCAGCCTGAAGCGGAGGAATCTTCTGGAGCGTCTGTTCATTTTATGTGATAGTACGCATCCCGAAGGTCTATAGAGCACATCCAGTTTCCTTTCACCAAAAGGGAAGAATGGATTGCAGCGTGACCATCCGAAATCTTGTTTTCTTGACTGATTTGTTCAAGACACTGAGATCCAAAATCGGTCTCCAGTCCCCTGTTTTCTTTGGAACTAAAAAGAACCTTGAGTAGATTCCGGATCCTTGTTGGTCTGCTGGCACTGACTGAATTGCTCTTTTTTTGCAAGCAGTTTTGAAATTTCCAAAGCTGCTATATCCCTTTGAGCGGGTGGAACATCTGGAAGGGATTTTGACTGATTTGGAAAACGAAGAAAGGGGATAGAATAGCCTTCGGAAATGATGGACTGTACCCATTTGTCTTGAGTCAGGGATAGCCAGGCTTCTGGGTACAGTGACAACCTTCCCCCGACTGCCTCCGAAGATGGGCAGTCGGGCAACACCTCAGGGATGCTGAAAGGGCTTGTCAGGAAAGGCTTCCCGATTGCCCTGGTTCTGCGGACCCCCCCTGCCCCTAGGGCGACGTCTACCATTGTTATTCCCACCTCTGCCTTTGGTAGGAAAACGACTCTGTGCGTCCGGCGAAGTCCCTTGAGATTGTTTACGGAACCACATCTTCCCACCCTTCTGGCCTTTGGGGTAAGGCCTAGAAGGAGTCGAAAACGGACTCCGGCGGCAGAAAGGGTCTTGCCATCAGTCTCGCACCTAGTCAGGGTTTCTTTCACCTGAGGAACAAAAAGAGATGATCCATCAAAAGGGGAATTCGTGAAAGACGTCTTGAAAGGTTCCGCAAAGTTGCATAGCCGCATCCAGGCGTGCCTACGTAAGGCTACCCCTGTCCCTGCGGCTCTGCTCGCTCCATCGGCCGCATAAGAGAGGAGGCGCATGGAGGAGTTGGATATGGAATTAGGGTAGCCAGCTGCGTGTTCATTTTCTCTTGAAACCCGCAGCTGTAGGGTCCTTAACATTTCACTCGCTTCCCTGATCAAGTCCCTTTGAAGACGAGTGAAATGGCACAGGTAATTCAGCGAACGCATGGTAAATGTCGCTGAGGAGAACATCCGCTTCGCACCTATCCATGGACCTAGATTCCTTGTTAGGTGGATGGACAGGTACTGAAGGATCAGCCAGTTCCTTCTTTGTGGCGGCAGCTACCACCATAGCATCCACAGAAACTCCTTTTGATAAAAATTGCTTGTCTGATGGAGCTGTGATGAATTTGGAGGGTCTCCTGGGAGTGGGGTCCACTGAATCAGGAGCCGTCCATGCCTTCTTAGCAACCACCTGCATGAGGGGGTCGAAGGGGGGGACACCCAGGAGGTGGAAGGACGAGAGCCAAACGCCTCAAGATACACAGATTCGTCCTCTGAAGGGTTGAGGGCTGGCCAATTTCCCCTCTGTTTCAGGATCTCCAGAATGTCTGCAAATGAGACATCTTCAGAAGGGGAACGGGGGGAACCCTCAGAATCATCCAGATCTGTGTCCGACGTGATAGACTCAGGTGAGTCAATGTGCTTCCTCTTGCACTTCCTCTTCCGAGGTGGCTCTTCTGCCAAATCAGGAGAGGCCTCGGAAGAGGATGAAATCCCCAAAGGGGGCTCCTGAGGAGCTGGCTCTCTGCGGTCCAGGATGAGGGAGTGAGTCGACTTACCCTGAGGCAGCATAGAGGGAGGGGCTGACGGAGCCGACTGTGGAGTAGAGCCAGGCTCTAACACACTCCGCATGACCTCGAATGCACCCCTGTCAGGCAGAGCCAGAGGTCCCCGCTCCGAGGAGCTAAGGACCCCCCTCGGCACCGACAGTGATGGCTCCGAGGTCGATGTCGGAGCCGAACTCACCAGCGCCGAAGCACCGAGAGGGAGAGGGGGGTCGGACAAGGGTCCGATGCCACTCACCCCCTCGGAGCCGACGAGGGTAGTCCGGCGCCGAGATTCCTCCAAGGAAGAAAACGGAGCCGACGACGGAGCCGAAGACAATTGTCTCGGCTCCAAAGTGACCACAGTCTCGGTTCCGACACGACCCGGCTCCGAACTCAAGGGAGTCGAAGGAGGAAAGAGTTGATGGACCGGGGCAGGCACCGACTGATGAGTCGGGCTCTGAAGCATCTGGGCTAGTGCCTCGGACTTAAGTAGTCGACTCACCACCCTCTGAAGGTCATGATCGGAAAGCCTCGATGACCTAGAGGAATGAGACCTTTGGCTCCGTTCAGACAGCAGGGGAGATCCTGGAGCCGAATGAACGGAGCCAAGAGAAGGTGACCTAGACCTCTTTCTGGTTGTCGGCTCCGAAAATCTTGTCGGAGCCGACACAGGTACCTCGATAACCTCGGCTCCGCCGAGCCGAGGAAGCCACAGAAACTGTGGACTGAGTCTTATCGGCTCCAGCCGGAGCCGATAAAGGCAAAGGTTGAACAACCTGAGGTCTCGGCTCAGAAGCCGGAGCCGAAGACCTCGATGCCTTAGAGGGCTTCCCTGTTGAAACTGACAGGGAATCCTCTGGCTTCAACAAGCCTCTCAGAATCAACTTGTTTTTTCTTTCCTGCAGGACCCTGGGGCTGAAGCCATGGCACACAGCACAGGAGTCCTGCAGGTGCAAAGGTCCCAGACAATAGACACAAGAAGTGTGAGCGTCTGTCAGAGACATTTTCTGACAGCACGCATCACACTTCTTGAATCCGGAGACCTTTGCTTCTTTTGACATTTCCCTAACTGACAGGTGTACACTAACACACACCCAAACACACAGTTATACCCTGTCAGCAAAAATTAGTAATGCTAAAAATAATAATAATTTTAGCCAAAAAATACTAATACTTAAGTACAAAAGTTAAAGCAACTACACAAACACTCCCTAGGGAAGGGAAGGCCAAAGGCCCAAAGGAAGAACCAACGGTTCTTTTAGTAAAAGAACGGGGAAAATAGGGTCGGGGAAAAAGCTCTATGTTCTACACTAATCTAGGAAGAAAATAAGTTAAAAAGGGGAAAAAAGAGTAACTTTTTGAAGAAAAAGCTAACACTCACCAGGAACCGGTAGAAGCAACCAACCTCGAAGCTGTAGCGGCAAACGAGATCTGAGGTAACTCTCGCCTAGCATTGTGGGATATAAGGGGAGCCTCGAGCCGGTGGAACCAACTCTCGAGCTTTTTCAGTGGCCGAGTCGGAGCCGAGGTCGGCTCCGAACCCATCCAGCAAGAATGAAGGCGAGATAGACAACTTAACATCTATACATTTCTTGGCATTAAGCTTGAGCCCGTGGCTCTGGCACCAGGCACCTGTTTCTGTAAGGCCCTTTTGTAGAATATCCACATCATTTGGGGATTCAATAATGGCTCCCAGTTTGCAGTCATCTGCAAACTTTGTTAGCCAGAGTCGCTTAGTGTTGGCCTGTACTTCAGAGAAGTAGATGCCAAACAAGAGTGGTCCCATGACTGAACCCTGAGGTACTCCACTTGTCACTTGTCTGGAGATGGATTTGGAGTCGGCTACTTTTACAGTCTGGTGCTGTCAGTAAGCCAGTTGGCAACCCATCAAGTGACATAGGGATTTATGCCCAGCTTAGTAAGTTTATCTATGATTCCAGAGTGGGGGCTGGTGTCAAAGGCCTTGGCGAGGTCCAGATAGGCTGTGTGGACTGCCTTACCCTTGTCCACAGCTCTGGAGACCAATTCGAAGAAACCAATCAGATTCAGGAGACAAGATCGACCAAACTGGGTGGGGTCCAGTGTCTGGAGGTTGCCAATGTCTTTCTTTATAAGTTCCATGATAATGCGTTCCATGCTCTTGCAGATCAGGCTTGTCAGACTGATGGGACGGTAATTCCCAGGATCCAAGGCGGATCCTCCCTTGTGGAGCGGGATAACTGTAGCTGTGCGCCTCTCGGTGCGAACGAAGCCTGAGGTGAGGCTATGATTAAACATGACACTTAGGTGGGGTGCCAGTTCATTTTGTAGTTCATGTAGTACACAGCCTGGGATGTCATCTGGTCCCATGGATGCTGTATTCTTAGCTTTGGAGAGTGCTATTTCTACCTGTGTGGCTGTGATTATCGGAATTTGGCAATCTTTTGGTATTGAGATGAGCCCTTTAGGGGGTGAGAGGGGAGTGATGTTGGCACTAAATCGATCTGCCAGGATATTAGCAATATCCTTGGGATCAGTATATTTAATGCCATTCTGTTGTAGCTCAGAGCAGATCTGAGCATTGTCATTTAGATTCTTGACATAACTATAGAATGCCTTGTGGTTGTCTTTGGAATCTTTGGCAATTTTATTTTTGTAACTAGCTTTTGAGGATTTTATGAGGGATCTCAGCTTCTTAATGAGGCTGGTGAGGGAGTTTTTTGCATCCTGGGACTTTCCTCTTTTCTGCAACAGTTTCCTCCTTCTGTTGTATAGTTTGTTTATAGCAGGAGACCACCAGATTGGATTCCTTTTTTTGGAGAAGAGCATCTTGGTTCTATTTGGGATGGCACGATTCATGCACGAGTGGATGTGCTCATACAGTGCCCTAGTGTAGGATTCTGTAGTCGAAATTCCAGATCCTGTCTGTGCGGGTGTTGTGAAGTTTGTCACTTCTGACTTCAGTAGCATGAAGTTGGCTTTGGAGAAGTTTTTTAAGGAGGTTTCCTTACTGGGGGGTGGGGGTGGGATGTGGATGTCAAGGGTGATTTGTTTATGGTCAGACCTGACCAATGAGGGGGTGACCACTGGTGTGGAGCATCTATCTCCCATGTTGGTAATGACCAGGTCTAGGATATTGGAGCCCCTGGTGGGGCAATGGATTAGTTGATCCAGGGCATTGGAATTTATGAATTCCAAGAACCGTTGGGAAAAGGAGTTGGTACCCGAGTAGTCTTCCCAATTAATGGCAGAGTAATTGAAATCACCCAGTATTAGGGTGTTTGGTTGTATCTTAATATTTTCCAGTATGTTTAGGAAGGTGTAGTGAGAATCTTGGGGTATGGTGGGGAATCTGTAGCAAGCTACAATTTGGATTGCAGTCTTACCTAGTGTTAGTTGCACCTGGAGAATTTCAGATGCATTGTGTTGGGCAACTAGCCTGGAGGTGCGAATATCCTTGGTGAATATGGACACTCCTCCACCTTTAGTGTTTCGGTCTTGGTTTTGTGGCCAAAAAGTGTGGTAAGAATTGTAGCCTGGTATTGCAGGGGTGCTCTCTGGAGCCTTGAACCAGGTCTCAGTCACTGCACAGATATTGATGTACTCCATTTTTAGGAGTGCCTCGAGAGAGTGCATTTTGAGGTTTAGACTTCTAGCATTGAGTAGCATTACCTTCAGATTCTACATGCTTGTATCTGTTACAGTGGTGGTTTTATCCTTTGAACCTTGCCTAAAAAAGGCACTATAGGGGTGGCAAGAGCTTTAGCCAGTAACCTGAATCCCAGGGGTGACAGGGTGACAGGTGCAGACCATCTCTGGTAAAGCATCGTGGTTTGTCGATCATGTCTTCCCAGGCAGACAAATACTGGATCCCCTTTGAATGACACCAGAAGCTTAGCCAATTGTTGAAGTCAATCATTTTGTCCTTATATTGTGGTATCATTCTGGGCGAAGGCAGGATGCTACTCAGGGCTAGGGTCATACCTGCGTGGGTCACATGATCCAAGAGCTCTACCATGTCTCTTTTCATGTAGTCCAGGGAGGTACGTCTCAAGTCATTTACTCCAGCATGGACAATGACAGAGTCGTATTTGTACTTGTTGTGGAGTGACTTGAGTGCATGCGTTATGTGGCGGATCCTGGCACCCAACAGGCAGCTGACTGTAATTTTCTCCTTGTTCAGCCTGGTGAGTGGGACATCAGTGTGCCTGACTATAGAGTCACCTATGACTAAAGTGTTGGGCACATTGTCTTGCCTTAGGGGCTGTTGTTGGGTGGTACACTGGTGTTATGAGCTATGTGTCACTTTGGTTATGACTGGTGTTTGTTTGCGTTTTGGCTTCAGAGATTCTTGTTGCTTGGGCAGGTTAATGTTAAGGGCCTCCACATATGTGGGTTTAGTGTTGCTATGTGTGGGAGTTGATGGCGTGGGTTTTGAAGGGCTATGAGTTGCTAGAGGTGTAATGCAGGTGTTAGCCTTCTCCTCTTGACTGTCTAGCACAGTCTTGACCGGACAGAGCTTTGCTTCCAGTTTGGCTATGTAAGTGCATCTCTCGCAGGTTGTAGTGTTGGGTGGTAGGAGGAGAGGATTGTCTGTGTACATGAGGTTGCCCCAGTATGCCCAGATTTAACAGGTGGACAGGAGAAATCACCAGAAGCTGACCCTTGGACATGCCTGTTTAAGTGCTTTTTTGTAAGGTGTAAGAGCTGTTTTCCCTTACCTTTGCAAGGTACTTTGCAATTGTAGGTTGTTTAGTGCCTATGATTAATTTCTCCTTATTGACAAGGAGAGCTGAGTGCTTGTATCAGTTTCAGGCTTCCTAGTGCTTTCCAGCAGGTTCCAGAGCAAGTGCTAGTCACAGGGGTTCAGATTTTAGTGCTACTACTGAGACACCAGCTAGTTTTAAGGGAAATTTGAAGAGTAGACTTTCTGGCACCTGGAATAGTTTAACTGTAGCCTCGCAGTGCTGCACGATGTGGAATGGGTGGAAAGGACCGATGGCGATTTACGTGTCTCTAAAAATGGAGAAGGCAGCTGATCTGTATAGGGATCAACAGATGGTGACTAAACTGTTCTAGGTAGTGATTGGTCCTGAAATGGTTTTATCATTGCTGAGGAAGTCGACGCCAAGGGAGAGCTCTTCTCTGATAGGTCAGGTGTCTTGTCTTGTATTTGTTTCAGTACAGAAAGTCTCACTGCTGAACATGCAGATTTCGGTAAGGCTATTTGCTCCTTAGATACTGCCGGAACCAATGGAATGTGCTTAGAATCAGTCAGTTCAGAGGAACTTAAATGAACAGAAGATTTGTGCCTTTTAGCGGATGGTGCCGAGGATGAAAGTGGCATGAAACTGCTTCTCTTTTTAGATTTTTCTATTGAAACAGAAGAGGAGGATGAAGCGGGAGAGGAGACATCTGTTTTACTTTTCTCCCTGTCAACACCAGAGATGGCCTACACAAAGGCAGAAGGTAAAATTCTTCTCAAAATTAATTCATTCTTACATTCAATTAGGGCCTGGTGGCTAAATCCTTGACAAACAGAACAATCTTCTTGTAAATGTACCGGGCCCAAACAAAAAAACCCACAATGAATGTCCATCAGAGATGGGAATCTTCTGGCCGCATTTCTGGCACTTTTTAAAACCAGAAAAGCCTTTAGGCTTGTCAACCATAACTTTAAAAAACTGGAAAACTCACTGTCACAGGAGTAATTGTCAGACATACCCACTCACACACTCAGACAAGACAGTGAGGAAATACAGAATTATAGCAAGTTTTTCTTTTTTCTTTTTTTTTTGTTAATGAATAAAATGAAAAGAGAAAGTGTACAAAAACTGTACGGAAAGGAAAGCACTACCAGTAATGGTAGAAAGAATACAACCCAGTACTGACTAAAAAGGAGAGGGCAGATATCAAATAAAGACAAACAGGAATATAGAAATATAAAGCCAAGAAATAGAAATAAAGGTTATAGATAGATATAACAAATAACTGACTTAACTCGAGAGCTCTGATGAATGTGCCTGTCTCTGTATGTGGCAAACAAGACCTGAGGTAACTAGGAGAAAGGCATTGTGGGTAGGACTTAAGCTTGAGAGTTTTTGGTCACCACGAGTTGTAGTAATGGCCGAGTCAGTTTTGATATTCGGAACTGAACCCATTGGTCGAGGATAAATGAATACTGAAAACATCAGATTTTATTGTCTTACTCATGATTTTTGCTCAGGCAACCTTTATATCAAAAGGTTGGGAAATGCTCTAAAATGCACCTCAGAGCATCTGTAAACCCAATGGCTTCCTTTAGTTATTTCTTACATATTTATTATTGTGCTGTCTTGACCAGTTAAAGTACCTTGAAAAGATGCAAGGAAAAGTAAAGAACCACCCTAGTAAAATATGCCTTTACAGAGGAAGAAAAACACTAGCCTTGAAAGGAATAACAAAAAGAAATGGCCTTAGAAATCCAAGATGAGATGGTTTGCTTGGAAACAGCCAAACCCAAAGTCCTGGAATGAAAAGAAACAAAAGGCTGCTCAGACTTACAAACTGCCTTTGTTTTATCCAAATAATACTTAAGCTATCTATGCAGATACAAAGTGCAAAGAACCTCATTAGCAAACTGGAGAAGGAAAAAAGGAAAGAAGGTGAACAGCCTGATTCAGAGACAACTCATTAACCACCTTGGGCAAAAACGTGGGATTAGTCTGAAGAGACACCTTGTCTCTGTGAATAACTGAAAAAGGAGGAATGGGTGTGACAGCCTGATGTTCAGACACTCTCTTGACTGAAGTGAGATCAACAGAAGAACAAGAATGTTCCAAGGAAGCTGAATTAACAGGTTCAAAAGGAGCCTGAGTCAGTTTTTGAAGTACAAAACTGAGGTCCCACGAAGGAGGGATAGGCATTCTGGGAGGCTTGATACGAAGGAGCCCTATAAGAAATTGCTTGACCTCAAAACAAGAGGCCAAAGGAGGAGTTAAGGGCAGACAAGCAGAAATAGCTGAAAAGTGAGCCTTAACTGAATAATATGCCAACCCAGCATGGAGCAGATCACACACATAACAAAATCTCTTCCATTTGGACATGTGTGCTTTTTGTAGTAGTGGGTTTCCTGGCCTCCTACAGAATCTGGAGCACATCCTCAGAAAATGGGTGCCTAAAAGGAATCAAAACCCTATCACCCATGGTGCCATTTGAAGAGTTGAGAGGTGAGGATAGATAAGAGGTCGACTGTCTTGTGGAAGAAGATGCGCCTGGTAAGGTAATTTGTGGTGACAGATCCTGGCCAAGTGATAAAGAATGGGGAACCAATGCTGTCTGGGCCAAAAGGGTGTTGCCAGCAAGATTTCTGGAGAGTCCTGCCTGATTTTGTGCAGAACTTGAAGCAAAAGATGAAGGGGGAATTCTCATTCAAGGAAAGGACATGGAATCTACTTTCTAAACCAGATGACTTGGTACACTGGAACAGAAAAAAAGGGAAATTGCCTCGGGGGGGGGGGGGCAAACAGATCTACCTGAGGAATACCCTGCAGATGGACTATGTCCAGAAACATATCTCTGTGAAGCATCCATTCATGAGCATGTCTGCTCTTCCTGCTCAATGAGTCTGCATCAGATTCTGCTATGAAGGAATGTAGATGTCTGAACAGGCACTTGGTACTGGACAGCTAGAGCTCATGCCTGAAGAGCTAATCTGCAAAGAAGATAGGAGCTCGTGCCCTCTGCTTGTTAGATATACCACATCACAGTGAAATTGTCTGTGAAGACTGAGAGGATCAGAGTGGAAAAGGGGATAAAAAGCTTGCAGAGCTCTCACCTATTTTATTTTGATATGATCTGACCTCTGATGAGGAGGCCAGAGACCCTGGACCTTTAGAGGGCTGCAAGAGGCTCCCCAACCCAAGTCTGAGGCATCCCTGTACAGTTCCTATGACAGAGTTAAAGTCTAGAAAGGAAGCCCTGGATTGAGAGATATTGAGAGAGAGAGAGAGTTGTTGAAGCCACCAGTGAAAACAAAGTTTAAGACAAGGAAGAAGAGGAACAGGGAACTCCAGAGGGTGGCAATGTTGAACCCACACTGATTTGAGGTACCACTGTAGCTTCCTCATATATATATATATATATATATATATATATATATATATATATATATAATATATGTGTGTGTGTGTGTGTGTGTAGATCCTGGCAAGAGGAAGCATTGGAATAATGGAGGCCACAAACCCTAGAACTTCAAGAAACTCCCTGGCTGTAAGACAGGACAGAGGAAGAAGAGACTGGAAAAAGGTAATCAGAAATAAAACTTTTGGAACAGGAAGAGAAGCTAACATGAGAAGAGTTTGAAGCTGGAACCCCAGGAATATATGATCCTTGGAGGGCATCAGAATAGATTTCTTGAAGTTTATGATAAGCCCCAGACTTAGCAAAAGAAAAGTGGTAGTGTGGAGATCCCACAACAGACTGCTGGGAGAGGGAACCTGAATGAGTAGGTTATCCAGAGAGGGGAAAATCTGTATCTCTTGAAGTCTGCAAAAGACAACAAAAGGAGTGAGGCATTTGGTGAACACCCTTGATGCAGAAGGCCAAAAAGTAAAGCAGAGAACTGAAAATGAGAGTAAGAAACAGAGAAAGATAAACATTTCCTGAACAGAGTGTGAATGGGGATATAAAGATAGGCATCTCTGAAGTCCAGGGATACCAAGAAGTCCTGGGGAGGAGACGAAGAGGAAACAAGACCTGAATAAACATCATTCAGAAAGAAGGGACCTTGGGAAAGGTGTTGAGCAGAGAAAGATTCAGAATGGGTCTCCAGGTACCTTAATTTCCAGGAACCAAAAACATTCTGGAGTAAAACCCCATTCCCAGTTGGGACGGTGGAACAGACTGAATGGTGCATGATCTAAAACAGACGGGAAACTGTTCTTGAGGAGGCTGTGGAATGTCTGGGAAGGGGGAAGGGATTTCCAAAACATGAAATATCCCTGACAAATGATAGACAGCACCAGGGAGTCTGATGTGATCTAATACCAGTTTGGAAGGGACAGAGGAAGGCAGAGAGATAGTGGAGTTGGCCAAGGGGAAGAGAAGGCCAAATGTCAAATGGAAACACATTTGTCTTAAAAGGAAGGCTTCTGAGAGGAAGGAAGTCTGACAGGATTTAGCAGGAAAAATATGCCTAGATTCCTTCTTACCCATGGGAGGTAGGTGAGTCTAACTGTGGACAAAGGCAGACTTAAAAGAGCAATTCCCCTGGAATTTGGGGACAGAAGAGACAAAAATATGTTTGAGTTCCTGAAAGGCCTTATTCTTATCTTGAAGGAACTTAAAAAGGTCAGCAGCGACTGTTGCAAAAAGACATTTATTATCTAGAGGGGCATCCAAAAGCTTGGCTTTAATATCATCAGGTAAAGCATGTAGATGCAGCCAAGAATAATGCCTCATCACAGAGCCAAAAGCAGCAGCAGCCCTTTAAGAACCACCAGCAGCAGAATCATAGCTGCATTTTATGGACTGACAGATGATTTAGGAAGTTAATCCAAGGAGGGAAAAAGATGGAAGTCCTTCCATCAGAATCAGGAAGGTCAGAGACCACCAAAGCAACCTGAGAAAGAAGGGCCAAACCAGACCTGGTCATGTGGGTTTGGCAATTAATAACCTTATAAGACAAGGTGAAAGCAATATATACTTTTTAGCCAATCTCTCCATAGCCTGACTATCCTTATCTGAGGGAAGGAGCTTAGTAGATGGCAAGAGCTTAGAAGGCTTATCAGAGGAAACTGAATCCACTGAAGGATCAGCAGAAGGGCACTTACACAAAAATGTGCTACCCTCAAACATCTTGTAGAACCTGTCAGGTTTCTTACAAGCCAGGGGTTGAGAATCATGAAACACAGAGGCAGCACACAAGGTGTCCGGAAGGGCTACTAAGACAGGAGCAGATGGCTTGGGAGACTCTTTTCATGAATGCTGTACAGGTAGCTATTGCAGTAATAGAATGAGTTTTCAGTTTTGAATGCAGAGAAAAAACCCAATTTTATATACAAAAGAAATACAGTCTGAAAACCATTTAGAAAATTTAACGTTTGACATGTGTTTCCCCAATTTTGCTTTAGAAAAGGAGACAAATATCTGATCTGACTTTCTAATACCTTCAGTATGGTGTATGCAAATTCTGAGCTGTCTCTGAGCATTTAGGGTATGAAGCATATGTCCCCCCTTGTTAGAGAAATTAGGAAAAAAGACTGGCAAATCAATGGGCTGATTCTACTGAATCTGGGAGAAAAATAGGATTTGTTCTCATTGACAATGTCTTTGTGGAAAATGAGGAAAGATGGCTTGCATGAGAGTGCTTGCAATTCAGAAATTCATATCATGGATAAAATTGCAATTAGAAAAACAGTTTTCCAAGAAGATACTTAAGATGCACTGATGTTGCTGGTTAAAAGAGTTTCTGAGTTAATGACTGAAGTAAGATTGTGACAGCCCATGAGGGAAATTGGTTCTGAATTGGAGGCTTCAGCAAAAAAGCTCCTTTCAGGAAAGCTTTTGATGTTGTAAGAGAAGCAATGGAAGCACCATTTTGACATATGTAAAAATTTGAAATGGCAGCCATTTGAAATTTGACAGTATAAATTCCTTGGTGAAAAACTTCTGAAAGAGATTCCAGTACTGATCAGAGGGAGGAGAAAAGTCGACGAGCCTTATTTTATGTTTTTTTGGTGATTGCTTTTGGGAAGAAGAAATTATATGAACTACAGAAGACAGCCTGGCATCTGCGGCTATCATTAAAATTGGAGAAGTCATGCAGTTAATTTTAGGGCTTTTATATATGGTAGATGAATCTTGAAAGGGTGACTCAGGGTGGGCAAATGAGGGCAAAGGAAAGGAAAACAAACCTGCTGGGGCCAGAACAGAGCAACGAGGATCACCTTAGTCTTGCACCTCATGGCCTTCTGAATGAATTTTGTCAGGAGGAGTATTGGTGGAAATACACAGAAGAGACCCGGAAGACCAAGTGTGTACTGCAACATCTCTCAGTGACTATTCCTGTGGAAGGTTTGAAGGCAAAGTAACTGCTGCACTTATTGTTTAGTTATGAGGCAAAGAGATCACAGCAGGGTTGGCCCCAGTGGCTGAAAATCTCTATTGTCACTGACTGGTTGAGAGACCACTCATGAGGCAATAGAATCAACCTGCTTAATTTTTCCGCTAGTATATTCAACAGCACAAGTATGTGTAATGCTACTAGAAAATGATGGGAAGACATTGCCTATTGCCAGACCTGCAGGGAGTCCTGGCAAAGTGGATATGATCTTGGTCCCTCCTTGTTTGTTGATGTACCACACCACTGACATATTGTCCATTTGGATGTATGTCACACTTTTATGGAGATAGCCCTGAAAAGCTTGCAACGCTAGGAGGACAGCTCTCATTTCCAAGATACTGATATGAAGTTTGGCCTCCACAGATGACTAAGTACTTTGAAACATTTTCCCCTCTTAATGTACCCTCAACCCAAGAAGGGAAACTGCTGTGGTTACTGTGGCCTAGGACATTGGTGAACAAAATGGTCTTCCTTCTTTAACTGCTGGAGAGGTTAACCACCACTTTATATGGTCTCTGCACACTTAAGTGAGATTAATTCTGGCATGGAAGGGTTGAAGACTCTATGACCACTGAACTGAGACTAACACTCTCTTATGATATCTCACTAGCAGAACTAAAGTGATGGTACAAGCCATCAGAACTAACAAATGAAGAATCAACCTTGCTTGTGGATTATGATGCTGAATTACCTGAGAAGCTACCAGTCTTAAGGACAGCATTTTTGCTGTTGGGAGTTTGGCAATTTGTTGAACAGTGTTGATATGTCATCCTATGAATTCTATTTACTAAGTTGGATGCAGTTGGCTTTTTGCAAGATTGACTGTTATCCCTAACTGGTCTGCAAGACACAGTAGTAGTGCTAGATGTTGTAGCAGTAGATCCCTGGAAGTAGCAGTTAGGAGCCAATCATCTAGATACAGGAAAATCTGTATCCCTTGCAGTCATTGATGAGCTGCTACCAAACACCTGGAGGGCTGCAGAGAGACCAAATAGCAGTGCTCTGAACTGGTAATGACTGGTTCCCAGTTGAAAATGGAGAAATCTCCTGGATTGCTTTTGAAGAGCACATCCAATCATCCTTCCTCAACAGAGGTAGTATGGACTGTAACATACACATCCAGAACTTCGTCTGTTTGACAAGCTGACTGAGGTGACTGAGACCCAGTACTGGCTTGAGGTCTCCTGCCTTCTTGGAACTAAACCTAAATAGACTCCAGATTCCAACTGGCCTGGGGGGACCTGTTGGATGACTCTTTTTTTCTAGCAACTTTAAAATTCTGTTGCTGCAGATTCCAAATCATAGAATATTCAGAATCCTTAAACTCTTCTTTGGAGGAAACATAAAGGGAATCTTATAGCCTCTGGTGATTATCCTTAGCACCCAGGGAACTTAAAAAGAAGGTATGTCTTACCATAATGGTCCATCTGTGTTTTCAAGCTTTACTAATCCTTGATGTGAGCTCAGTTCCTAGCCTCGGGTACCAACTCAGCCATTTTTCAGCTCGTGCCTCCCAAAACTCTCAAGCTAGGCTCTACCCATAATGCTCCTCACTAAATTACCTCAGACTGAGTTTGCCTATAATAGTGACAGACTGACAAGAAGTAATAAATAAGAGACCATATCTGTGTCCCTATTAAGAAGCCAGTATTTTGGGATATTCGGTCTAAGAGCCTTAGGCAGGGGGAAGAAGGTGGGGAATGTCAAGGATTATTGAAGATTGACAACACAAATGGAACATTATGGTAAGACATAACTTCTTTATCTGGTGTTGTCAATCTTCACATAATCCTTGACTGTGGAACAGAGTCCCTAGCTACCTGAATCTTGTGAGGTCTCATGAAAGAATATTCCTGAGCACCATAGAACCGAATGATGCACGTCTCCTAGTGACCTGGTCCAGTTTGTAATGAGTAATAAAGGTATGAGGAGATGTCCATATAGCTGCTACACAGATGTCATCTAAAGAAGCTCTAGCATGAAAAACTGCAGAAGCTGCTACAGCTCTAGTTGAATGAGCTTTCACAGGACATGGTGGGTGAAGTCCCTTTGAGTGATAAACAAAGGTGATTCAGTCCCTTAGTCATTTTGCCAAGGTAACCTTAGAAACTGGGTTACCTAAGGAAAGTGAGGAGAAGGCCACAAACAGTTGGTCGAATTTTCTAATATCCTTTGTTCTGTGTAGGTAAAAATGTAATTGCCTGTGAACATCTAATAAATGCAGACAGTATTCTCCTTTATTGGATAAATTAGGGAAAAAGAATGATAGATTTAAGGTTTGACTGATATTTGACTCTGAATCAACCTTCGATAAAAGGATGGATTCATCCTGAGGGGATCTCTGTCCTTATAAAATATTAAATAGGTGGTGTTGCAGGACAAGGCTTGAATTTCCAATATTCTTCTGGCTGAAGTGATAGCTATCAAAAAAAAGAAGTTATGTCTTACTATAACATTCCATCTGTGTTGTTGATCTTCATTCATTCATTACTAATGGGTTATTGGTTCTGTCCTCAGAACCAAGCCGGCCAATATCAAGCTTGCGTCAGCCAAAAACTCTCAAGCCAAGGTCCTACCCAGAATGCTCTACTCTCTGTTACCTCAGATCGAGTTAGCAAGTTGAAAGATAAAAGTAGAGGCTACCGCTGGTCATAACAGACCTACAATAAAGGAGTACATGAGATCAACCAAGAACCTCCGGATGGGGGACGGAGGGTGGGAAGTAATGAATGAATGGAGATCAACAACACAGATAGAACGTTATGGTAAGACATAACTTCTTTATCGGATGTTAACCTTCGTTCATTCCTTACTGATGGGACAGAGCCCCCAGCTACCTGTATTCCTGGGTGGCCCTCATGGAAGGACATTCCTGAGCACTATGGAACCACAGGAAGCTCTACCTCTGGAGGCCAAGTCCAATTTATAATGAAGAATAAATGTATGAGGTTTAGCTCAAGTTGCAACTGAGCAAATATCACTGAGGGAAGCCTTAGCATGGAAAGCTGCTGAAGTTGCCATATATCTTGTAGAATGTGCTTTGACTCTATGAGGCAAGGTGAGATTGTTTTTGTTGTAGATAAAGGTGATACAATTTCTCAACCATGAAGCCAGTGTAACTTTTGATACAGGATGACCCCATCTAGAACCAGAAAAAGCCAGAAACAGTTGGTTTGATTTATGGGTAGATTTTGTTCTGTCCAGATAAAATCATATTTGTCTATGAACATCCAAGAAGTGTAAGCAATACTCTCCCTTGTTAAAATGGTTAGAAAATAACACTGGGAGATCAACAGATTGGTTTATAGATTGCTCTGACACCACTTTTGGTAAAAAGGTAGAATTGGTTCTCAGTGATACCCTATCATTATGGAAGATAAGATAAGGAGGTTTGATGCATAAGGCCTAAAGTTCTGACAATCGTCTGGCCGATGTGATTGCAATCAGAAGCAAAGTTTTCCAAGAGAGATATCTTACATCACAAGAAGATGCAGGTTCAAAGGGTGGAGCTGTTAAAGCTTGCTGAACCAAAGCAAAATCCCAAGGTTGCACGGCTTCTCTGAAGGGAGGTTTTAGGTGGATAACTCCTTTCAAGAAAGTCTTACAAAGTCTGTGTGACATAAGTGAAGAATCCTGAAAACCAATATGAAAATTCGAGATGGCAGCTAAATGTACACGGAGAGTAGAGGCAGACACCTCCAAGTGGAAAAGATGTGATAAGTAATCTAATACCACCAAGACCGGGGCTGACAAGGAGTCTATTTGCTTATCTGCTGCCCATAGGGAGAACGTCTTCCATTTGTTAAAATAGATTAGTCTGGTGGACGATTTATGAGATGCAATAAGAATATTGCACACAGGGGATGAAAGGTTTTCATGCCTGGCAATTATAGGAAGTGGAGCAATCAAGCTGTCAGTTTCAGGGTTGTTAGATTGGGGTGAATCAGACCCTACGGATGGGAGATCAATGTTGGTGATGGATTGCGGATCCATGGTTGATCTAGCAGGTGAGGCCAGAGGAAGGGAAACCAGACTTGTCAAGGCCAATATGAATCAATGAGGATCACTTTGCTCTTCAACTGTCATGCTTTCTTTAGAAATCGGGAGATGAGGAGAAGAGGTGGATAGGCATAAAGAAGACCAGAGGGCCAAGCGTGGACTACAGCGTCCCTTGGTGACTGTCCCCGAGGGGGGATCAGGACAAAGTACTTACTGCGCTTGTAGTTGGTTGGGGAGGCAAATAGGTCGCAGCAAGGCTGGCCCCAGTGGTGAAAGATTTGTGCTGCTATCAGAGGGTTGAGGGACCACTTGTGAGGCTGTAGAATGCACCTGCTCAATCTGTCCAATACCATGTTGGAGCTCCCCAGAATGTGTGTGGCAATCAGAAAGTGGTTGCGAGCTATCGCCCATTGCCATATTCTCAAGACCTCAAAGCATAATGGGTAAGATCTGGTGCCCCTTTGTTTGTTGATGTACCAGACCACTGACATGTTGTCTGATTGTCTCGCAATAGTCCCTGACGGAAGGATGGAGTGGAATGCTTGCAATGCTAGAAGCACCACCCTCAGTTCCAGGACACTGATATGCAAAAGGGCCTTTGTCTGCGACCAGGTGCCTTGGACTGAGTTTCCCATCAGGGAGGCGTCTGTGGACACCGTGGCTATCGGTAGATGGGGGGGTGAAAGGGCAAGACCATTGTTGGGGATTTCGAGACGTCCACCAGAGTAAATCTTGTTTGCATCTCTGAGTCACACTTATTTGAAAAGACAAAGGATGTTGTAGAGGGTACCACTGAGTGAGAAGTAGCCATTGAAGAAGTCTCATGTGGAATATGGCTAGGGGAATACTGGTGATTGAAGCTGCCATTGACCCCAATAGCTGAAGTACAGATCGAGCTGAGGATTTGTGGTGACAGAGCAATGGCTGAATTAGAAGTTATGTACTCACCATAACGTTCCATCTGAGTAGGTGTATTCATTTGTCTGCAACCTGTGGGTTATGGATCCGATATCGGATCCGAACTGGCATGGTTTTCCAGCTATGGATCCGAGCTCTCAGCTCCTCCCCTCACCCATAATGCCCTGCTCTCCCTACATGACCTCAGATCGAGTTTGCCATCAAAAGAAATACCCTAAAAAGGGTAACACATAATATGCAGGAAACTGACAAGGCCAGGGGGATAGGAGGGCGGGATGGTTGCAGACAAATGAATACACCTACTCAGATGGAACGTTATGGTGAGTACATAACTTCTAAATCTGAAGTAGGAGATTCATTTGTCTGCAACCTGTGGGGCAGAGTCCCCAGCTACCTGAATCTTGGGCGGCCATCATGGAAGGATATTCCGGAGCACCGCGGAGCCAAAGGATGCTCTACCTCTAGATGTAATATCCAACTTGTAGTGGGAAATAAAGGTATGAGATGAAGCCCAAGTGGCTGCTGAACAAATATCATCCAGAGGAATCCTAGCTTTAAAGGCCGCTGAAGTAGAAACTGACCGGGTTGAATGGGCATGTACTCCCTCCGGTGCGGGCCTTCCAGAAGCTTGATAAGCCAATAAGATGCACTGTGAAATCCAGCGTGATAAGGAGACTTTGGAAATTGGTTTGCCCAAATTGAATTTAGCAAAGGAAATAAACAACTGGTCGGATTGCCTATGACCAGCTGTCCTGTTCAGATAAAATCTAAGTTGCCTGTGAACATCTAAGGAATGTAGCTTGTATTCACCCTTGTTTTGATATTTAGGAAAGAAAACAGGGAGGTTAATGGATTGATTAATATTTGCTTCGGAAGCTACCTTAGGAAGAAAGGACGGGTTGGTCCTGAGGTATACACGGTCCGGATGAAAGACCAAGTAAGGAGGCTTGACGGATAAGGCTTGAAGTTCTGAAACTCTCTTGGCCGAGGTAATGGCTACTAAAAAGGCCGTCTTGAAAGATAAAAATTTCAGATCTACCGTAGCCGCAGGTTCGAAGGGGGGAGCGGTCAAGGCCTGAAGGACCAATGAAAGGTCCCAAGGAGGAACCACTTGCTTTGCAGGGGGTCTGAGGAGAAAAGTACCTTTTAGGAAAATCTTACACAACTTGGCAGACATCAGTGGACTGGTGTCTTGACCAATATGATAATGAGAAATTGCCGCAAGTTGCACTTTGACCGTGGAACTGCTGGCACCATCATTAAAAAGAGTGGTTAAGAAGTCAAGCACCAGAGGAAGGGGAACTGTGAAGGGGTCTAGACCTTGCCGCTCCGCCCAAATGGAGAACCGTTTCCACTTGCTGCGGTAAACTTTCCTGGTAGATGGTTTATGAGCTGCTACCAGGATGGCCTTAACTGGAGACGAAATACCGGGAGTCCTGATCAGGAGTGGAACTGGAGCAGCCAAGCAGTCAGCTTCAGGTTGTCCAGATTTGGGGTTGATAGATGGGACGGGTGAGATATCAGATCCGGAATGGGATCTAGAATCCAAGGAGGATTCACTGAGTGAGACCTTAGGAAGGGGAACCAGATCTGTCGAGGCCAGAATGGGGCAATGAGAATCATTCTGCACCCCAACCGAGAGGCTTTCTGAAGAACTTTGAGCATCAGAGGCAAAGGGGGGTAAGCATAAAGAAGACCGGGGGGCCAAGCATGCACCAGAGCGTCTCTTGGGGTATCTCTGGAAGGAGGGATTAGAGCGAAAAAAACTGTCGCACTTGGTGTTTGAGGGAGACGCAAAAAGATCGCAACAAGGAGTTCCCCACCGTGCGAAGATGCGTTTCGCTACCTGAGCATTGAGAGACCACTCGTAAGGGGAGAGAATGGTGTGACTGAGTTTGTCCGCAAGGATGTTGGACCGACCCGGAATATGCGTTGCGATGAGAAAGCGGTTGGTGGAGATTGCCCATTCCCACACTTTCATGGCTTCTCGATAAAGAGGGTAAGACCTGGTTCCACCCTGTTTGTTGATATACCAGACAACAGACATGTTGTCCGACTGAATCGCAATAGTTCCCAAGGGAAGAAAGGCCTGTAGCGCTTGCAACGCTAAGAGCACTGCTCTCATCTCTAGAACATTGATATGCAGCAACGTCTCTGAATCGTTCCACGTGCCTTGGACCATCCGGCCTGCAAAATGCCCCCCCCCCCCACCAGAGGCGGGAGGCGTCCGTGGTCACCGTGGCGAGAGGGGGAGAAGCACAAAAGGGGCGGCCTCCGTGGAGATCTTGTGAGTGGAGCCACCATAGGAGGGACCGCTTGCAAGCCTTGCTGATCGCAATGGGATGATGCATAGGAAGAGCAAGATAAGACCACTGAACTAGGAGTGTCCATTGAAGGACCCACATATTGAACCTGGCGAGGGGAAGAAGGGCTATCGCTGCTGCCATGGACCCTAGAGCCCTCAGGACCAACTCAGCCGGAACTGAGCTTGAGTGGAGGATGGCCCACACCTGGAGTTGCAGACTCTGAATTCTGTCCGCAGTGAGGAAGGCTCTTAACCATCTCATGTCTAACCTGGCACCTATAAAATCTATGAACTGCGTAGGGGCTAGGTTGGACTTTTTTGCATTTATTGTGATGCCCAGATGGGGAGCTAGATGGAGAAAGGAATCTCACGCCAATAACAGTAGATGCCTTGTTGGAGCAGTGAGAAGCCAGTCGTCCAGGTAAGGGAAGACCTGCACTCCCTGAAGCCTCAGGTGGGCCGCTACCACTGCTAATACCTTGGTGAAGACCCTGGGGGCTGTGGTGAGACCAAAGGGAAGGACCCGGAATTGGTAGTGACTGGCTCCCAGCCGGAAGCAGAGAAACCTCCTGGAGCGCCTGTCCATTAGAATATGGTAGTACGCGTCCTTGAGGTCTATAGAGCACATCCAGTGATTTTCTCCCAGAAGGGGGAGAATAGACTGTAAGGTAACCATTCGGAACTTCTCCTTGGGAACTGCCAGGTTCAAGAGTGAAAGGTCTAATATTGGTCTTAGATCCCCCGTCTTTTTTGGCACTAAAAAGAACCTGGAGTAGAACCCTGATCCGATCTGGTCTGGGGGGACGGGCTGGATGGCTCTTTTCTTTAGCAGATGGCCAATTTCTGCTAAAGCGGCCTCCCACTGACCGGGTGGAACGTCGGGGAGGGACTTCAATTTTGGAATGTGATGAAATGGGATGCGGTATCCTCTGGATATGATGCGGAGGACCCAGCGGTCTGATGTTATGGACTCCCATGCCGCTAGGTGCTCCGAAAAACGTCCCCCGACTGCCTCCAGAGTGGAGCAGCCGGGCAACCCTTCAGGGCTGCTGCGCGGGCCATTCAGAGAAGGGTTCTCTGGACCCGAAGTTCCTGGGAGCCCCTCTGCCCCTGGGGCGTCCTCCCTGTCCTCCTCTGCCACGGAAGGACTGGTTGTCCGGAGCGGGTTGGGACTGCTGCGACTTCCGGAACCACATCTTCTTCTGGCCCTTTTGGTTCCTAGAATAGGGCCTCTGGAGCACAGAGAAGCGGATTCCGACGGCAGACAGCGTCTTCCCGTCCTTTTCGCTCTGGGTCAAAGTATTGCGAACAGTTTTGCCAAAAAGGGCAGAACCATCGAAGGGAGCGTTCGCAAATGACGCCTTGAAGGGCTCCGTGAAATCGCAATGACGGAGCCAGGCCTGACGTCTAGTAACTAGGCCTGTCCCTGCGGCTCTAGCGGCTCCCTCCGTAGCATGGGACAGTAACCGCATAGAGGTATTAGTCACTGACCTGAGAGTGGCCATACGGGTGGAGTGCAATAATTTGTCCTCCTCCGACATGGACTCTGGGGGGGATGCAGCGTATTCCTTGATAAGATCGCACTGCATCCTAATCACATGTGCCAGGTAGTTCAGCGCCCTCACTGAAAAGGTCGCTGAACTAAACATCCGCTTCCCCAAGCGGTCCATCATCCGAGACTCCTTGCTCGGGGGGTGGACTGAGGGGCTCTCCTGAGCAAGTTCCCTCTTGGTGGCTGCAGCCGTCAACATGGCATCTACCGGAGGCCCCTTACTCCAGTGGGCACGGTCAGCCGGGGGACTAAGTATACGGTCAGGCCTTTTTGGGATTGGCTCCACGGTGTCTGGGTCCTTCCACGCCCTGGTGGTAATCAGGTCCACCAGGGGGTCGGCAGGAGGTGACACCCAAGGGGTAGACGGGCCCGCTTCAAATGCCTCCAAGAACACGGACTCGTCCGAGGAAGACTTGGGGGCAGACCATCCCCCCTTATACGAAGCATTTCCATGATGTCTCCAAAGGAGACATCCTCTGGGGGTGATCTTGGGGAGCCTTCCCCTTCCTCCAAATCCGTGTCTTCTGTGAGAGACTCGGGGGAGTCTATGTGCCTCCTTTTGCACGTATGCTTGCGAGGGGCATCCTCCGGGGGGCTGTCAGAAGACCCCTCGCAAGCGGTGTCATGTTCCAAAGGAACAACTTGGGGCAAAGGAGCGGGCTGTCCCAGTGGCCGGATGGTGGAAGCCTGGCCCAGTGCAGATGGAGTGCGGGACGGAGCCGAAGCAAGTGCCAGGGGTCCGGAAACCCTCAACAGGGCCCTCTCCACTACATCAAAAGCCGAGGGGGAGCCGACCTCGACCAAAGGATCCGATAATCGGCTCCCCCTAGGATCCGAAGAGTGGATCAGAGCCGGCACCGAAGCACTCGGATCCGAGGGGACAGTGCGCTCCGACACGGACGGCGCCGAAGGAGCACTGATCCCCCCGGATCCGAAGCTCGGATCCAGGCTCCGAGAGGTCGGATCCGAAGCACACGAGGGCAGGGTCGGATCCGAAGTACCCAGTACTATCGGCGCCGACCCACCCCCGGCTCCGAAGCTGCTCGGCTCCAACTGCTCCGAACCCGAGTAGCGGGTCGGAGAAGGAGCTATAGGTTTAAAGAAAGGGATCGAGCTCCCCCCCAGAGGGGGGGGGGCAAGAGCACTCCCATCTGCATCTGGGCCTGGATGAACCTTCTCATCATCCGGTCCAGATCAGCATCAGATAAACTGTACGTGGATCTCGACGAGGCTACCGAGGTAGGCCTTGAGTGCCTCCTCGATAGCCTCGACGGAGATCGGGTCTCCTCCTCCTCAGGTCCCGGTGAAAAGCACACAGGAGACCGGAGCCGAGAAGGGGGAGAACCAGCAGACAAGGAGGCCGGAGGAGAAGCCCGCTTGGCAGGCGGGGCCGAAACAGAGGTCTCGGCCCGCCGCTTATGGTGCTTTTCCCTCCGGTCCTTCTTTTTTGCTTCCCTCTCCTCCAAACCACTAGAGGGAGGTTGAGTCCCAGGTGGAGGAGGGGGAGCCGGAGAGGAGGGAACCGTAGACACGGTACCCCCCGAAGGAGCGGTAGACGGAGTCGAGTCCGGGGGCAAAAGTCCCGCCAGGACCAGCTTCGACCTCCGCTCCTTCAATGCCCTGGGGTTGAAACCTGCACAAATGTAACATCCAGAAGTGAGGTGTTCAACCCCAAGGCATCGAACGCACCGAGTGTGGCCATCAGCAGGGGAAAGCTTATGGCCACACTCGGAGCACTTCGAAAAAAAAGCCTTAAGGGGGTTCAGACATCCTAAGGACACTACTTTTACTTTAATTAGTCTAAAAATTAAAGAAAGTAAAGGCTAACTAGCCAAACAAACACAGGCCCAAACACACACTACGCACCAGCGAGGGGAGGGAAACTAAAAGTTATAAAAGTTATTAAAACTAAACAACTTTAAGCTATAAGAAGGGAAACCTATAACTTTCACACAAAACTAACTGAAAAACCTTAAATTTAACACTGAAAATTGCAATAATAAACACTTAGCTGTAGAGCTCTAGAATCCAATCTGGTCACCAGCGCGGCAAACTAGATCTGAGGTCATGTAAGGAGAGCAGGGCATTATGGGTGAGGGGAGGAGCTGGGAGCTCGGATCCATAGCTGGAAAACCATGCCGGTTCGGATCCGATATCGGATCCATAACCCACAGGTTGCAGACAAAAGAATCTCCTACTTCAGATCTTGTCTTATTCTCAGGAAGGGATGCTGTGCAATTTCTTGTGTCCATCAGTACCCCTATGAATTCCAAAGACTGAGTTGGGGTTGTGTTAGATTTCTCCCAGTTTATAGTGATTCCCAGGCTTTGAGCTGTTAAGAGAATATATTGCAAGGCTTCTTCCAGTAGACGTTTAGTGGGGTCAGTAAGGAGCCAGTCGCCTCGATATGGAAATGCCTGGAATCCTTGAGGTCGCAAGTGAGTGATAACCACTGCATACATTTTGTGAACACTCTGGGGGCTGTAGACAGACCGAAGGGCAGGACTCGAAACTGGTAGTGACTGCCTCCTATACAGAAGAGGAGGTATCTTCTTGAGCATTTGTCCATCTTTATGTGGTAATATGCATCTTGAAGGTCTACAGAGCACATCCAATCATCTTCTTCCAGAAGAGGAAGGATAGACTGGACCGTGACCATCCGGAATTTCTCTGTTTTTACAAATTTGTTTAGTGTACTGAGATCCAGAATTGGTCTCCAGTCCCCTGTCCTTTTTGGCACGAAAAAGAACCTTGAGTGAAATCTGGATCCTATCTGGTCTGGGGGACCGTCTGGATGACTCTTTTTTGTAGCAGCTTTTTGATTTTGTGTGCTGCTGTTCCCCTTTGACTGGGTGAAACGTCGAGTAACACTCTTGATAAGACTGGGCAAAGACAGAAGGGGATGTGATATCTTCTAGATATAATCTGTTGAACCCAAGAGTCAGTTGTTATCTTTTGCCAGCAGCAGGGTACAAGGAGAAAAGACCCCCGACTGCTTCCAGAGGTGAGCAGTCTGGCAATGCTTCAGGAGCACTGATAGGGTTGGCCAGAGAAAGTATCTTTGGAACCCCGGTTTCGCGAACCTCGTCTGCCCCAAAAGGGGTGTCTTCTATTGGAGTTTCCCCTTCTGCCTCTAGAGGAAAACTCGGCACATATATCCCCAGAAAAAACCCTGTAATTTCTTGTGCCAGATCTTTCCTCTCCTCTGATTTCTGGAATAGAATCACTGAGGAGTGGAGTGTCTGACACCAATGGCAGACAAGGTCTTGCCATCTTGTTCACACCATGCCAGCATATCCTTGACTTTAGGGCCAAACAAAGAAGCGGCCTCTATGGGGGCATTTATGAAGGAAGCCTTAAAGGAGTCCACAAAGTCACAAAGGTGCATCCAAGCATGTTGTCTGGCGACTATACCTGCGTCTGCCTCTCTAGCCGCAATTTCTGTTGCGTGAAAAATAAGACACATGGAAGAGTTGGAAATGGACTCTAGGTTGCCTAACTGAGAAGCTGCGTTATCATGGACTTTGACAGAAACAGCTCCTGCCAAGGTTTCAGCAGAGAGCTGGTTGATAAGATCAAGCTGAAGCCTGGTAAAATGTGCCAAATAATTCAAAGACTTTACGCCGAAGGTCGATGAAGTAAACACATGCTTCCCTAATCTGTCAATCGCCCGGGACTCCTTGTTGGGTGGATGGACAGTTTGGCTCTCTTCTGCCAAATCCTTCTTAATAGCAGCTGCCACCACCATAACATCTACTGGGAGACCACATGACCAGTGGGGGTGTTCCCCAGGGGAGCGATAATATCTTGTCTGGCCTCTTAGGTATTGCTTCCATGGTATCAGGAGCCTTCCATGCATGCTGCACAATGAGCTGGACAAGCTCATCAGCAGGCGGGATGACCCAGGAGGTAGGGGCCGGGCACAAAAAGCTTGCAGGAATACAGATTCCTCAGAGGAAGGATTAGAGGGCTTTCACTCACCCTTCTGTCTAAGGATCTCAAGGATGTCACCAAAGGACACCTCATCAGAGGGTGACCGTTTGGACCTTTCCCTGTCATCAAAATCCGTATCTTCAGTCAGTGACTCCTCAGTGGAGACCATGTGCTTTCTCTTGCACGATACTTTGTGGGGTGCTTCCTCAGTGGGAGGTTCTGGGGAAGACTGCAAAGAGGGGGTCTCCTGAGCAGGAGAGACCTGAAACTCTTGTGCCTGGTGTCTGGGGGTTGAGATTTGTGGCAGTTGCGGCACAGAGGGGGGTGACAGGACTCCGACAACTGAGCTTTGCCAGCGGAGGCAAGCGCCCTCTCCATGGCCTGGAAGGCTGGCCCACCCAAGGAGGCTTGGGAGCCCGGAACCGAGCACGACAACCTCGGAACTGGGGTCACACCCCACCCCTACAAACCTGCCCCCAGACCAGGAGTCTCAAGAGGACCATAAACCGCAAGAGGGAAAGCATCCTTGGAAGGTGCCATAGAAAAAAATTGGCATGCAGCCAGGAATGCCCTCCCCAACAGCACAGCCACAAGCATGAGAAGAACCCGATGCCCAGTGCACCGAGGGCCACAAGGACGACTCTGGTTCCAAAGAGAGATCCACTACTGGAGTCAGAGGGAGGGAAGCTGTTGTGGGAGTAATAGGCTTCGAGACTTGAGTAGAAGTCGAAGGAGGAGTATACGTAGGGGTTTGAGGCAAAATACGTTCACCTGAATGAGGGAGCATGGACTTTGATGGTTGAGAGAGACCTCTAGCCACAAGCAACTGGTTAACAAGCCGTAACACATCCTGCTAAGAAAGACTCTTGGTTGACCTCATGGAGAAGGCTGATGGCGATTCTGGCCTTTCCAGGAAAGAACTATACTGACTGCTTGCAAAAGGATCCAATGAAGGGGAATATTTGGTCCCTGCTAGTTCAATAGGCGCAGAGCTCAGATCCCAGGAAGTCTGCACTAAAGAAAACAGTGTGGAAAAAGTCTGCGCTGAAGATGTCAGCACCATGGTAGTTGAAGGTGTCTGCACCGTAATGGCAAAGGTCTGCCCAGAAGGGTATGGTGCCGTAGTGGAAAGTGTCTGCACCGGCAATAAGGACGGTGCTGAGAAGGACTGCACCGAAGCACATGGTGCCGAAAAAGTCTGCGCAGTGGAGTACAGAAGAGTAATACTTGGAGCTGAAGGTGACTGTACCAACGGTGCCGAAGGGACCTGAACCTGTACTGACAGTGCCATTAGGGGTTGCAACAGAACTGTCAGAACCGTAGTTGTCTGCACTGGGAACTCCAATGCGGATATCAATAAAGGAGACATGGCTGTAGTCAAGATCCATTTGGGGAGGTGCCAAGCCTGGAGCCGACAGGGTCACAGGTGGCAGAGCCAGAGTAGTAATCAATTTCACCTTCTTGTGAGTTGACTCCCTACAGTCACCAGAGGGAGAAGAAGGGAGTGACTTCAATGAAGAAGAGGAAGAATGCCTCTTGCAGGGTTTCACAAGAGAGGGTGAGCTCTCCAACCCAGAAATGAGACTTGAGGAGACCTTTCAAAATTAACTTATTCTTCCTCTTGTTGAGAGTCCTGGTAGAGAAGTTTTTACAGATCTCACACGGAGGATCTACAGTCAAGTGGGAGACATTAAGACAGTAGACACATAAGTCATGGCCATCAGAAAGTGGTAACTTAAGGCCGCAATCCTTGCACTGCTTGAAACCAAAGGAACTTTTCTTATCTGACATAGCTGTTGTGGAGAAGAAGCACAGTAGCAAAAGGAAGAATAACGGCTACCCAAGAAAAAGTTCAAAAGAGAAAAAGAAGGATTACCAATGATGGTAATGGAGAATTACCACAAGGTAAGAAAAGAGGGTAATAAACGGAAAAGACTGGAGAGAGTCTAAAGTGTGTGATATGATAGGAAGATATTAGAATAAACTTTTGAGAAAATTTTAGAGTAATAACAATATATAAACTGTCAAAAAATTAGACAGATGAGAGAGTAGCTTGACACGGCTGTTTAGCAACGTGGCAAATGAGATCTGAGGTAACAGGGAGTATAGCATTCTGGGTAGGACTTTGGCTCGAGAGTTTTTGGCTTTCACAAACTTGATATTGGCCGGCTCAGTTCCAAAGACGGAACCGATAACCCATCAGTAAGGAATGAATGAAGATTAACAACATCAGATCACATTTTTTCAGGTCAAGGTCTTTAAATCACAAGCTGCCGAAGCCTCAAAGGGGGAAGAAATGAGAGACTGTTGACCCAAAGGTAAATTCCATGGAACAATGGGCTCTTTAAATGCAGACCTTAACATTAAGGCTCCTTTCAAAAAGGCTTTACAAAGTTTGAGACATTAGTGAAGCTCCATCAAAACCAAATTGGAAATTAGATATCGCAGTGAGATGGACTCGAATGGTAGAACCTGATAAAGAAAAGCCAGAAAATCTAAAACTTTGTCCACAGGAGCTGCGTAGGGGGTCAATATTACTGTCAAGCCACCATCTAGTAAATTTTATTCATTTGTTATGGTACAGCTTTCCAGTTGAAGGTTTGTGGTGGGCCAAAATGATTTGTCGGACCAAGGAAGTGAGAGAGGAAAGCCTGACAATCATGGGAACTGGAGAAGCCATGCAGTGACCTTGAGATGTTGGAGATTTGGATGAACCATTCCCTCTGGATGAGACAACAGGTCTGGAGCTGGGTCCAGAATTCATGGTTTCCAAAGCAGGTGAGGCCAAAGGAAGGGAAACCACACTTGTCGAGGCCAGAATGGAGCAATGAAGATTATTCTGTTCTTCGACCTCTTGGCTTTCTTTAGAAACTTTTAGTTATGTACTTATCATAACTTTAGATGTATGGGATCCATCTCACCTACATTCTGTACTGATGGGTTCGGAGCCAATCCTCGGCTCCGACTCGGCATGCTATACTATAGAATGAAGTCTCTTATTGGCTGAGCTATCTTACATCCCAGGATGCACCACCACTGCTTCCCCAGATCTTGTTTGTCCGCACACATGCACACATACATAGACTATTGATATAATATTGCCAGGTGTTTCAAGATGAAACAGCTAAACTCGAACCGTCCGGTCTCTTCTGATCTCCAAGGCAGGGGGAAGGAGGGTGGGTTATTAGGAATGTAGGCGAGATGGATCCCATACATCTAAAGTTATGGTAAGTACATAACTAAAAGATGTTATGTGATCCTATCTCGCCTACATTCTGTACTGATGGGACAGTGTCCCTAGCACCTGATTCCTGGGTGGCTCACTGGAAAACACTCCTGAGAACTGTGGAACTGAAGGAAGCTCACCCCCGAGATGCCATGTCCAATTTGTAATGAGAAATGAAGGTATGATGAGAAGACCACGTAGCCGCAGCACAAATGTCACTAATGGCAAGCTTAGAATGAAAAGCCGCCAAAGTAGCCATAGCCCCGGTAGAATGAGCTTTCACTGTAGTTGTAAGCCCTTTATTGGAAATGAAGTAAGCATGACTGATACAGTCTCTGATCCACTTGGCAATAGTGACTTTCGTGATGGCTTTGCCCAATTTATTGTCCGAAAAGGACACAAACAACGGATCTGTTTTCCGTGTTTGGTGCGTCCTATTCAAATAGAAGCGCAATTGCCTGTGAACATCCAAGGTGTGAAAGATGTATTCCACTCTGTTTGAGTATTTCAGGAAGAAAACTGGAAGTTCCAATGACTGTTGCAGACAAAAACTAGAACAAACCTTAGGAACAAAGGATGGATTCGGTCTGAGGGATACTCTATCCTTGTGAAAAACCAGGTATGGTGGTTTGACACATAGGGCTTGAAGTTCCGAAACTCTTCTGGCTGATGTAATTGCAACTAATAAAGCCGTCTTCCAAGAAAGAAATTTCAAGTCACAAGTTGCTGCCGGTTCAAAGGGAGAAGAGGTCAAAGCACCTAACACCACATTAAGATCCCACGGTGGAGCGGAATGAGATATCGGGGGCCGTAGCAGCCCAGCACCTTTCATGAAGGCTTTACACAACTTGTTGCTCATCAAAGGTGGTTCTATGCTCTCATGAAAATTGGAAATAGCTGCCAATTGAACCTTGATGGTAGAGACCGAAGAACCTTGATTGAACAGAGAAGCTAAAAACTTTAGAACCTCTGACACCGGGACAGTTATGGGATCTAATCCCCGGAGTTGGGCCCAAATAGCAAATCTCTTCCATTTGCTGTTATACATTTTCTTAGTAGAAGTCTTGTGGGCCGAGGACAAGATATGTATGACTTCCGGGTCCAAAGCATGGTTCCTGACTATGGTCGGAAGAGGAGGAGCCAAGCTGTTAACCTCAGTGAGTGGAGGGACTGATGAAGCTGTCCCGACTGATGGGTCAAGAGATCCGGAACTTGGTCCAGGAACCATGGACCGTCCAGTGCATATTTCCGAAGAAAGGGAAACCAGACTTGACGAGGCCAGTATGGGGCAACTAAAATCATTTTGCTCCCAAGCGAATCACCTTCTGGATCACTTTGGGAAGAAGGGGAACCGGTGGAAAGGCGTATAGCAGGCTGGTGGGCCAAGCTTGGACTAGGGCATCCTTGGGAATCTCCCCCGGAACTGGGGTGAGAGAGAAGAACTGTTGGCATTTCGTGTTGAGGGGGGTTGCGAAAAGGTCGCAACAAGGAGTTCCCCATCTTCTGAAAATCTGAGTTGCCACTCTGTCATTCAGAGACCACTCGTGAGGGGAGAGAATAGTTCTGCTCAGTCTGTCGGCTATCACATTGGATCTCCCTGGAATGTGTGTTGCTACCAGAAAATGCTTGGTTGCAATCGCCCAATCCCATACTCTCATGGCCTCTCTGCAAAGGGGGTAGGATTTGGTCCCTCCCTGCTTGTTCAGGTACCAGACTACTGACATGTTGTCTGACTGAATGGCAATCATGCCCGGGGGGAGGTAATCGTGTAGTGCTTGCAGCGATAGAAGCACCGCCCTCATTTCTAGTATGTTGATGTGGAGGAGACTCTCGTTGGAATGCCACTTGCCTTGGACTGACCTGCCCAGGTAATGTCCCCCCCACCCCGTCTGGGAGGCGTCCGTAGTCAAAGTGGCCACTGGAGGTGGTGGAACGAAGGGTCGCCCCTGATCCAGGTTGGAGGAAAGAAGCCACCAACGAAGGTCCTGTTTGCACGTCTCTGTGATCAGAATGAGGTGACTGAGAGGGAGATCCTGATAAGACCACTGGACTGACAGGAGCCACTGAAGAATCCTCATATGTAACCTTGCCAAGGGGACTAGGAGAACGGTGGCCGACATGGAACCTAACAGTTGTAGGACCGTCCTGGCTGGGGCTCGGCGTTTGAGGAGCAAGGCTCGAACTTGAGACTGTAATGTCTCTATCCTCTCTGTAGGAAGATAGACCCGCATTTGCTTTGAGTCTATCTCTACTCCGATAAACCGTATACGCTGAGATGGCAGCAACATAGACTTTGCCCAACTGAAGGTGATTCCTAGGGAGTTGCCTAGAGATATCGTGGCTGCTAGGTTTTGTAAGAGTAGACGCCTGGAGGTGGCAGTTAGGAGCCAGTCATCTAGGTATGGAAACACCTGGAATCCTAGACTTCTCAGGTGAGCAGTCACCACCGCCAAACATTTGGTGAACACCCTGGGGGCTGTGGTGAGACCAAAGGGCAGTACACGGAACTGGAAATGACTGTCTCCCAGGCTGAAGCGCAAGTGTCTCCTGGACACCTGATCTATCAGGATGTGATAATAGGCGTCCTTGAGATCTATGGAGCACATCCAAACACCTTTCTCCAGCAGCAGGAGAATGGATTGCAAGGTGACCATCCGGAACTTGGACTTCTTGACTGATCGATTTAGCTTGCTGAGATCCAAAATGGGCCTCAAGTCCCCGGTCTTTTTTGGCACCAAAAAGAATCTTGAGTAAGTCCCTAATCCGGTCTGGCCTGTGGGGACCGGTTGGATGACTCCTTTTTGAAGCAGCTTTGAGATTTCGATGGCTGCAAGATCCCGTTGACTGGGTGGCGGGTCCGGGATTTTTCTGGATGGAGGGGGGGGGTTGAGAAAAGGGGATGGTGTAACCTCCAGCGATGATTCGGAGCACCCATCTGTCCTGAGTGATATTCTCCCAGGCCTTTAGGTGCTTTGAAAAACGACCCCCGACTGGCTCCGGAGCTGCACAGTCGGGCAATCCTTCAAGAATGCTGGAAGGTTGAGGAGCCACGAAAGGACTCGCGGTCTCCAATGTTGCGGGGGCCTCCGCCGCCTCTGGGACGGCGTCTTCCTGAAAAATTTCCCCCTCCTCTGCCTCTAGAAGGGGGATCGCCCTGCTGTGAGGAGTAAGTCTTTTGAGATTTACGAAACCACATCCCCCTCCCCCTTCTAGCCTTGGGATAAGGCCTGAAGGGAGTGGAAAACCGTGCCCCTACGGCAGTCAAAGTCTTACCCTCTAGTTCACAGCGAGTCAAGGTGTCCTTTACCTTGGGTCCAAACAGAGAGGACCCGTCGAAGGGAGCGTCGGCAAAGGAAGACTTGAAGGCTTCTGCAAAAAGACACAGGCGAAGCCAGGCTTGTCTCCGTAGAGCAACACCTGTTCCCGCCGCTCTGCTCGCCCCCTCGGCTGCATATGAAATGAGCCTCATGGACGAGTTCAATAAGGATGATAGGGTAGCCAGCTGAGAGCTAACCGTCTGGGCCAACTGCTCAGGTAGGTTACCAGAGAGGGTATCTGAAAGTTCCTTGACCAGATCCCTCTGAAGTCTGGTGAAGTGCGTCAGATTATTCAGAGACCTTAAAGTAAAGGTTACTGAAGTAAGGGTGCGCTTCCCATACCGATCCATGCTCCTGGACTCTTTATTAGGAGGATGGATGGACGTCGAAGCCTCTGCCACATCTTGTTGGGTAGCAGATGCCACCACCAGGGCATCTACAACCACACCTTTGGAGAGAAAATCCTTTTCGGGGGGGGGGGCTGAAAGAAATTTATTGGGGCGAGCTGGCACCGGTTCCACAGAATCCGGGTGCTCCCACGCCCTTCGAGAGATCAAATCCAGAAGCTCATTGAAGGGCGGAGACACCCAGGAGGTGGAGGGCTGAGCCCCGAAGGCCTTGAGGAATACCGACTCCTCAACGGAAGGGGGTTTGGACTGCCAGTCGCCTTGTTGCTTCAGGATTTCCAAAATGTCTGCAAAGGAAACATCATCCGAGGACGACTTGGGGGACCCCTCCACATCATCGAGGTCGGTGTCCGAGGTGAGAGACTCATCAGGGGAGTCGACGTGCTTCCTCTTGCACTGTCTCTTCCTTGTAGGTTCCTCCGAAGATGCTTCGGAGGGACCTCCAGGAGGAGGGAACCCCCAATGGGGGTGACCTCAGGCCCCAGGGCTCCGCTGTCTTGAGACAGGGGGACTACAAAGGAACCAGTCTCCATGCCAAGGGAAGGTGCCGGTGGGACGGTGGAGGTGGCCAAAGAAGATTTGGCCAAAGCACTCTTCATGGCCCTGAAGGCCGGACCCCCAGAGTCCTGGGAAGGTCCGACCTCTGAGGCCACAACAGTAGAAGGCACTCCCGCAGCCGACACACCAAGAGGGAGGCTCGGAACTGAAAACATCGGTCCAGAAGCATCACCCCCGGGGCCGACCGAGGAGGTCCGTGTACCGAACTCCAACCCGAAGGACGGGGTTGAAGTAAGGGTCGGAGCCGACCCGAAAACCTCCACCGGCTCCACCAGCACCGACTCCAACGGTGCCGAGGCTGTTGGAGGAGAAACCAAGACAACAGGGTGGGCAATCGGCTCCGGAGCCGACTGGGCTGGAGCCGAAACCAACTTTTGGAAGACTGGAGACTGAAACAGCCTTTGAAGTACCCTGTCTATGTCCGAATCCGACATTCTCGAAGACCGAGAAGAGATCGAATGAGTTCGAGTCGACTTCTCCACCGGTTCCGAAGGACTGGGGGACTGGCTCCGAATCGTCTCGATAAATATCGGTGCCGAGGGAGACTCCACAACCATTGCAATTTCCCTCGGAGCCGAAGGGGGAGAGTCTGAGCGGGCAACTCTCATCGGCTCCGAAGACAGTGGAGCCGATGAAGGTGACCCGCCTCTCGAAGCTCTAGCCATCGGCTCCAAAGCCAGAGGAGTCGAGGCTGGAGGCATCGAGGCAGACTGTTCCGCCCTCGGCTCCGAAGTCCGTGGAGCCGATGGAGAAGCCTGCCGAGATTTCTTTGTGGCCGGTTCCGACGGGCTGGTCGGAGCCGACGATTTCTTTTTCTTCGAAGGTGAAGAGGAAGAAGATAAAGCCTCCTCAAAAGAAGGTGTAATAAGCCCTTTTAAAATCAATTTGTTTTTCCTCTCTTGGAGGACCCGGGAGGAAAAAGCGTGACAAACGCTGCATGACTCCTGGAGATGTTTAGGGCCTAAACAATACACACACAAAGAGTGATCGTCCGTTATGGACATTTTGTAACTGCATTTAGAGCATTTTTTGAACCCAGATGGTCTGTGCTCTTTAGACATGTTGACACACAATCACTACACAAAAAGAAGCTTTTAGTCACAAAAAAAAGTTTTGAAAGAAAATGTGAATTAGGGCAAGACCCCTCTAACATAAAACGGGATACTTGACCAACTAGACTACAATTCTACCACAAGACTCACACAAAGTATTTCAATCACGCGTGAGGGCAAGGCCCCTCTAACTTAAACGGGATCCTTTCCCTCAAATTAAAGATAAATTTTACCACAAAATTTAACTCAAACTCAGTCACACAACAACGATAGTTGTTAAAACAGCTTTTGGGTCGATTATCAAAAAATTCCTGACAGAAATTTCTTAAGAAATAAGCACTTAGCTCAGCCAAGTCCGAGACCACGTCTTTGCTTGTAAAGCGGCAAACGAGATCTGGGGAAGCAGTGGTGGTGCATCCTAGGATGTGGGATAGCTCAGCCAATAAGAGACTTCGTTCTATAGTATAGCGTGTCGAGTCGTAGCCGAGGATCGGCTCCGAACCCATCAGTACAGAATGTAGGCGAGATAGGATCACATAACATCTGACATATCAGAAGAGTCGGAGGAAAGACATACAGAAGACCAGGAGGCCAATCGTGGAGAGCAGCATCTCTGGGTGACTCAGCTGGAGGGGGGATTAGGGCAAAGAGCTGCTGCACTTGTTGTTCAGAGGGGATGCAAAGAGATTGCAGCAAGGTTGACCCCAGTGGCGGAATATCTTTTCCGCCACTACTGGATTGAGAGACCAGTCGTGAGGCATTAGGATAGTTCTACTCAACCTCTCCAGAATCACGTTGGAGCTCCCCGGAATGTGCATTGCCATTAGAAAGTGGTTGGAAGAAATCACCCATTGCCATACTCTAAGGGCTTCTTGACAAAGAGGTGAAGACTTGGTTCCCCATTGTTTGTTGATGTACCAGACTAGCGACATGTTGTCTGTTTGTATTACCACTGTTCCAAAGGGTATGGCATCTTGAAATGCTTGCAACACCAAGAGCACTGCCCTCATCTCTAGAACATTGATATACAAATTGGCCTCCATTTGGGACCAAGTGCCTTGGAATGTCCTTCCCAGAAAATGCCCCCCCCCCCCATTTGATAAGTATCCGTCTTCACTATGGCTTGGGTCTGAGGAGGACAAAAGAATGGCCCAACAAGATTTCGTTGGAAAGGAGCCACCAAGTCAAGTCTTGTTTGCAACAATTGGGGATCAAAATTTGATGATGGTTGCTTTAGTAATGACCATTGGGAGGCCAGAAGCCATTGAAGAATCCGCATGTGATATATGGCCATGGGAACTAGGGTAATAGATGTTGCCATTGACCCTAGAGCCTGTAGTATGAGTTTTGCTGAAACACTTCTGTTCCGAATGATGTGGTTTATTTGTGATCTGATCCTTTGAAGCCTTTGTAATGGGAGTGATGCAAATCCCATGTCTGCATCTAGTATAGCTGCAATGAATTCCAGTTGTTGTGTGGGTTCCAGATGATATTTTTCATAATTTACTGTAATTCCTAAGGTGGTGCAAAGATGAAGGGTGTAATCTCTTGCCTTTACGAGTTGATGCCTGGTGGCAGCGGTAAGGAGCCAGTCATCAAGATATGAAAACACTCGGAATCCTAGCAGTCTGAGATGCGCTGCTACCACTGCCACGCATTTGGTAAACACCCTGTGGGGCTGTGGTGAGGCCAAAGGGCAGTGCCCTGAACTGATAGTGACTGGCTCCCAGCCAGAAGCGCAGGAGTTTGCTAGAGTGCTTGTCCATTTTTATGTGGTAATATGCATCCTGAAGATCTATTGAGCACATCCAGTCATCTTTTTCCAAGAACTGAAGTATGGACTGTACCAAGACTATCTGGAACTTGGTTTATTGAACTGATTTGTTCAGCTGCTGAGATCCAAAATGGGTCTCCAGTTCCCTGTTTTTTGGGCACTAAAAAGAACCTTGAGTAGATTTCGGATCCTTTCTGATCTGGTGGGACTGACTGGATGACTCTTTTGCCAAGCAGTTTTTGGATTTCTATGACTGCTGCTTCCCTGTGACTGGGTGGAATGTCTGGTCGTCTTTTACGTCTTTTTGGTTTCATTGAAAGTAGAATGATATATCCTCTGGAAATAATCCCCTGCATCCATTTGTCCATTGTCATTTATAGCCAGGCAGATTTTTGCAGAGATAATTGTCCTCTAACTGCCTTCAGAGGAAGGCAACTGGGCCTACATTCAGGAGCACTGGTAGGAGTTACCTGAGAAATAATCCCTGGACCCCTGGTTTTGCGGGCCACCTCTGCCTCTAGAACGGTGTCTTACATTATTACTTCCTCCTCTGCCCCGGGTGAAGTAGTTGCCACATGAGTCCTGGAAAGTACTTGGGTCTTTTTGAACCACAGCCTCCCACTTCTCTGGTTCCTAGAGTAGGGCCGTTAAAGAGTGGAGAAGCATATGCCCATGGCAGAAAGCATTTTCCCAACTTTCTCACATCTGGTTAGTGTTTCTTTAACCTTGGGCCCAAACAGGGATGATCCGACAACTGGAGCATTGACGAAAGAAGATTTAAATGGCTCTGCAAAGTCACACAGGCACATCCTGGCATGTCGAAAGAAATGGATATTACAATTTCAGGCTGATAGACCCCCCCGGGTTAAACAGCAAAGTTTCTTTGAAACCTCTTCTGAAAGCTAGACCGCTTAAACATTGACCTTTACTCTTGTATATACATTACACGTATATAAAACAGAATATGGGCTTAGTATATCTAGCCAATACCACATTTTTGATATGTATTTTTTATATATATATGTATATTTATTTTTTATATATAGATATATATTTATGCAGAATTGTAGAATTGTGCTTATATGCACAATATGGATTCTATATAATTTTTATATACTATACTATTTATTTTATATATATTTTTTATAATTATTCAAATATAGGTTTGCATAGACTATATCTACAACACTGGTTCTTTATATATATATATATATATATATCTATATATATATATATATATATATATATATATATATATATATATATATATCTATGCTCTGCATTTATATGTTGCACTATAGTTGCTGATAGATTACTTTTCCTGAAGTGATTTTTAGAACAGCCAGGTTTTACATATCTATTACATAAGTTTTCCCTCCCTTTTTCAGTTGTTTTGATTGGTTGTTCTGTGTTTTAAATATGTGTCAGTTTACTTGTGAGTTTAATATGGTCTGATGAAGCGGATTTGAACCGCGAAAGCGCTTACTTGTTCAACAGAATAAATGATTTCTCAGTTTTTCTAAGGATTATTTATTATTCCTGTGAGCCTTGCTTGAAACCTTAGTTTTTATGACTATAAATCCTGGCATGTCGCCTGATGGCTACGCCTTAACCTGCTGCTCTTGTTGTCCCTTCAGCTGCATGAACAATTTGCCTCATGGACGAATTGGAAATCGATTTAAGGGCAACGAGCTGAGACGTAACCTTATCTGTTCCCCTTCAATTACTGCTCCTGTGAGAGTGTCTGAAAGCTCTTTGATCAGATCTCTCTGCAACCTAGTCGTGTGCCATATAATTCAAGGACCTAAGAGCGAAGGTTGACGAAGTGTATACGTGCTTCCCACACCTACTCATAGTCCTGGACTCCTTGTTAGGAAAATAGTAGGACTTTCGGTACTTACGTATTATCGCAACCACATTTTTCACGGCAATAGCGGTTGCTTTCCGAGCCTGAAATGTGTTTGTCATTGTTGTGAAAATGTTATACAGTGTGTTTCTTTACCAGTGCAGGCTGTTATATGGAGTGTTATCCATAAAATGTGAGAAACAGAGTGTTGTTGTGTATGTATGCACTTTACTCTTTCTTACACAGTGCGGCATTAACACGGACCTTTTCCTCCATTCCCAAAACAATTTGTATCCTGAGAGTCCCAAGGATGTTGTGGTTCTTTGCTGGTAACCCTAGTACAGGGGCATGGGGTTGATAGTGGACTGAATATGTTGGATGCCTTGATTTTGGAAATAGCTGCGGAGCATGAGAGAATCCTCAGGGAGGTTTCTTCCACAGTTTGTATAGGACCTACACTGAGGAAACACCAAGTTTGGCTGTATGTGTTGATACTGGTGCAGTCTACTGAACCCACTTGCTTCCAACAATCATTGATTGATTTCTTTATTTTGAGTGGATGAAATTGGGGGACAGTCTTTTGACATACTTTTGGCTTTTCCCGGTTAGGGGTCACCACAGCGGAACTCCGGTCTGCTAATGATTGGCAGTTCATTTTTACGTACCAGCTTGCCAGGCCTGATGCAAAACCTTCAACGAAGGTATGCCCATTCACGCATGTCTCCATGCAGAAGACGCTCTAGCTGAGAATCGAACCGGACAGCGTCTTACTGTGAGGTGACAACGCTACCGCAGCACCACCACCGCAGTGTGCTATTTACTGGTAAATGTAACAATTAAATGGCATTATTAATTCCATCAGTTTAGACTTGTATTACTTTTTCTTCTTCTTTTGGCTTTTCCCGGTTAGGGGTCGCCACAGCGGATCACCGTCCACTCATGATTGGCAGTGGAGTTTTTACAGTGTTGAGTTGCCAGCCCGGCACCCAACCTTCCACAGAAGGCACACACACACACACACACACACACATGCACTCACACCTAGGGCCAATTTAGTGTGTCCAGTCCACCTACAGCATGTCTTTGGGATGTGGGAGGAATCCGGAGCACCCGAAGGAAACCCACGCGACCACAGGGAGGACATGCAGACTTCGCACAGAAGGCATCCCAGCCAAGGATTGAACCAGAGAACCTCTTGCTGTGAGGTGGCAACTTATACTTGTATTACTCTGAAAATGAAAATGTGATGAGTTTGATACAGCAGGTCTGAAAACAGTCAGTGCCAAAGTGGATAGGAAATGTCAGTGATTGAAATGCGAAGAAACTCATGTGTGGATCCTAGCGACTATACTGAAATGAAGCTGAGCATGCCTTATAGTACATTGAGAAACATCATTATAAGTTAACAGTCATGGTTGGAGAAGTTAATTTTGAAAGAATGATGGTAGTTGCCAAATTTGTTCATTCACTTCTTGTTTATATCTTGTGTTAAAAACACTGACATGAAATTGTTTTTCTGGGTATGCAAACCCCATTCTTATTACTCTGTCACTGTTTGTCATCTTCCTACCTCACACACTAAGCATTGGTACTTTACACACTCCTTTTACCGTTAACATGAATATTTTTGGACCAACATAACAAATTAGGGCAGGTTGGAAATGTGGTTGCGATAATACGTAAGTACCGAACTTTCTTCTGCAAGTTCATTTTTGGTAGCTGCCACTATCACCATGGGGTCTACAGGAATACCCCTGGTCCAGTGTTGCTCATCCTTAAGGGCAGAGAGAATCTGGTTGGGTCTTTTGGAAACTGGTTTGATGGAGTCAGAAATTGTCCAGGTCCACTGAGCAATTAGCTTAATAAGCTCATCAGCGGGTGGAGAGATCCAAGAGGTAGAGGGCTGGGCACGAAAAGCCTCTAGGTATACAGATTCCTCTGAGAAAGGTTGGAGGAAGTCCAGCCACCCCTCTGCTTCAGGATTTATAGGATGCCCATGAAGGAAACATCAGCAGTGGGTGACCTACGGGAACCTTCCCCTTCATCGAAATCAGTATGCTTTGTAAAAGACTTCTCCAGGGTGTCTAAGTGCTTCCTCTTGCACTTTTTCTTCATAGGTACCTCTTCGGTGGGATGCTCCAGAGAGGCATCAAAATAAGAAATCACCATGGAGGATTGCTCCTGAGGCTTTTGTGCTCTCTGTCCCAGGGATGAAGCTGGTGGAAGCTATGGTCGAGCGGACAGACAAGATACTTGGCCCGACAGCAGTGGCAAAGACTATGAGTCCACAATGGACAAAACCTTCTCCATGACTTGAAAGGAAGGCCCCCCTGTAGAGGGAAGGGAGCCGAGAACTGAAATAGACACATTCAGAACTGTGGTCCACCTCACTCCAAAGAAGCCACCTCCAAAGCGGAAGCCAAGGTCAAGGTTATGAATACCGAGAGGCATGGAGGGCTCTGAAAGGATTGAAGTTGAGCCATGCCCTCAAAACCAGCAATGAAACCTCAACCCTGGGAGGTCTCCATTTCTGCCAAACTGGAAGAGCTCAAGGCAATTATTGGTGCTGGAGAAGGAGCTCTAACCAGCACAGAGGAAGTTGAACCCAGGAAGGTCAGTAACAGGGACTCCAAATACTTGGCTGGAGTCAGAGGAGGTATATGAGTGGGTGTCGAGGAAGGACCAGCTCTGAAGCTAAGTTGGCTGGAAACTGAGGATGGAGGCAATCCCATCGCCGTCAGGAGCTGATCAACCAGCTTTATGATATCTGACTCGAAAAGGCTCTTAGTAGACTGACGGATGCTGATGGGGACATAGGTGATCTCGGTTGCAAAAAAGGACTAGGTGGATGGTCAGCAAACAGGTCCACTCATGGAGAATAAGAGGTCCTTGGGTAAGGAAATAAGATGACGCTGTTTTGGTAATGATAACTTAGCTGGTACTGAGGCTCCAGATGACTGTACTGAAGTTTGTCTTGAAGTCGAATCATCTTCACTTACTGGTGCCAAAGATGCAGTCGACACCATAGGTAGTTTGGTCAATTTTGCAGGTGGTTCAGTGGACCTTGTTGGAAGTGAATGTGGTCATTTTTTAGTTTTGGATGAGGAAGATGAGGAAGAGGAAGATCTGGCTTCAGTCTTGGGACCAGATAACGCCTCTTCAAAATCAGCCTTCAGGAGCCCCTTTAAAATAAGTTTGATTCTCTGCTCAGTCAAGTTCTGGTGGAGAAACTGGCAAATAGCACAATCCTCCTGGAGATGGACAGCACCTAAACAATATAAACAGAAAATATGTCCATCTGAGTTGAGCATTTTTCTGTCACATTTTTGCCACCTGTTAAACCCAGAGGTGCAATTAGCAGATTTATCAGCCATGATAACAAAATAAAGGGCTAACGCACTCTAACACACACACACAAAGGAAAGAGAAACAGATAGTCTTATTTTTTTTTATTTTTTTTCTAAAAAGGGCATGAAAAGGGGAAAAAATTACCATAGATGGTAAAAAAAGATTACTCTGAGGTAAAGGAAGCAGAAAAAGGAAGTACCAACAATGGTACATTAAACTACCTAACGGTAGAAAGTAAGGTTTGGGAGAAAGCACTCGCGCACACACACACACACACACACACACACACACACACACACACACACACACACACACACACACACACACACACACACACTAAAATAAGAGAGGAGCAGGTAAAAACTACAGAGAATATAGAAAATATAGAGGATTTATAGGAAAAATAGAGATAAAAACAAAAAGGTTGGAAACTTACAATATTATAATGCCAAAACTTGAGAGATAGGTTGGACGCATCCAACACCAAGAAGCGGCAAACAAGATCTGGGGTAAGTTAGTGAGGAGCATTATGGGTACAGCCTAGCTCGAGAGTTTTGAGACGAGTGAGCTGAAAAACATCCGAGTCGGTTCTGAGGCTCGGAACTGAGCCCACAGTCAAGGATTAGGTGAAGAATGATAACATCAAATGTAATGTTTTGCCAGGCTTGTAAGTGCAAGGTTAAATGCTCCCCAACTGCCAACAGAATGTGACAGCTTGGTAACGATTCAGGGGAACTGGTAGTTTTTTTTGGTGAAAGAACCACAGAAACCGTGAATCTGCAGTCCACATCTGCCTCTAGGGCAATGTCCATTCGAGCCCCCCCCCCCAATGTCTTGTTAGAGCCTGTCTGCAGGAGTGTCATGGTGAAAACACTGTGATTTCCAGAATCACATTTTCTTACCACTCATTTGATTCCTAGAAAAGGATCTTTACAAGGTGGTGAAATGGATTCCTACAGCAAACATGGTCTTACCATCTTGCTCACTCTTGGTAAACATCTCTTTAAGTTTAGTTCCAAATACAATGGAACCATCAAAGGGAACATTAATGAGAGACATCTTGAAGCTTTGCATGGCAGTGCATGGTAATGCCTGTACTAGCTGCTCTTGCTGTACTATCTGCTGCTTTAGATAGTAGGCACATGGCTATATTAGAGGTGGATTGCAGGGCAGGTATTTGGGTGTCCACAGTTTTCTGGACATCTGAAGGCAAATTACCCAAGAGGGACTTGGAAATCTACTTGATCAAGTCCCTCTGAAAAAGTGTAAAGTGTGCAAGGTAGTTCAGCTTTCTAAGAGCAAGGGTCACTGAAGCATATTCCCATCTACCTAATCTATTCAATGTCCCTGACTCTCTTATGGGGGGATGGACAGAAGAACTTTCCTCAAACAGTTCTTTCTTTGTGGGATGGCATCTATTGGGGATCCTTTCATCCAATGCTTCCTGTCTTTTGGGGTTACTAAAATGTTGTAATTTTTTTTGGGAATTGGTTGTGTAACATCAGGGTCCTTCCATGCCCCCTGTGCCATGAGATCTATTAGAGCATCTGGAGGAGGAACCATCCAGGTTATAGATGAGCCAGTCTCAAAAGCTTCAAGAAACACAGATTCATCTGGAGAAGGAGTTTCAGTGGACCAACTCCTTTTCTGCTTTATCATTTCCAGGATGCCACCAAATGTGATGTCTTCTGAGGGAAATCTGGGTGAATCCTTCGCCCTCATCCAAATCTGTGTCCTCATTGACTGACTCAGGAGAGGACTCTATGTGCTTCCGTTTGCATGTCTGTTTCCTCAAAACGTGTCTCTAGGCTCTGGTGGAGACATGTCAGAATCAGACTGGGAACTTCAGTGTCAAGTAGTCTCAAAGTTTATGGATTCTGACTGTCCTTGTCAATCCAAATGAAAGGCATAATGAGCAGGTTCCACTGGGTGTCAGGATGGATCTGAACTCAGTGCATGCACCTGCCTTCTTGGCCCAGCCAAAGCCCTTTCCACAGCCTCAAAAGCCAACGCCACAAGTAGAGCCGAGGAAGCATTCTCTCTGTCAACTGATTCAGGAAACCTTCCCCCTCCAATTGATGGCAGCTCCAAGGAGGACCTCAGACAGAAGCTATAGAGTGCTAAGGCAATGAGAGGGAGAAATGGCTCAGAGAATCTCAAAGTCGACTCTACCACCAGTACCCCCAACTACAGTGTTTTGGTACCAGGACTCATCTTGATCTGACAACATCAGAGTCAAGACAGAAAGAGATGTTGTCAGCACTGAAGTTCTTTGGAGCAAATCTTAATCCCACAGTTTCCTTGTTCTACCTAAATTACCGCAGATCTTGTCTACTGGCTGTTCTCAAAAAACATGTCTGAATAGAACAGGCAGCAGATGAGATCTGAGGTAATTTAGGTAGAACAAGGAAACTGGGTAAGGAAGGAGTCAAAGCCTCAGATCCAAAGCTCTTGAAGAAGGTGCTAAGATTGAATCTGATCAGATCTAACAACCCAAATGCTGAACTGGATGAAAATAGACAATATTAGATGTGATAATGTGATCCAGACAAATAAAACCTTAAGAAATGTCTGAAATTTGGATGAAAAGGAATGTGGTGATATGCATCTTTCAAATTTAAGGTTACTAAGAATCTCAAATGAAGAAGAAGAGCTAACAGGTTGTGAAGTGAAATAATCTTTTTTCTTTGGCACCAAAAATGTTCTTTTTTTTTTGAAAAACACCTTTATTAAATCACAACTAAATACGTTGCCTGTTAAGGCAACCACAAGGGAAAGAGACCAGAAAGCAATAATTGCCAAAATCAAAACTGTACATAACTTAAGTACTTTCATCCATACATATTTAAAGGACTAATCTACCATTGTCATGTTTCTTGTTCTCCACTATCATTATCAGTGGTCTTAGCTTTGCCAACCCCTCTCAGCTCAGACCAATCTTTGCAAACAACACTTACAGTGGTGCCAAGATTCCCTTTACATACACTACATATATTTTACCAGTCAATTTGTTTTTCACCCACTGGCAGCAGTGGCTATCACAGGCACCTTCTGCTTTGGTTGGGGGGGGGGGGGCATTACAAATGGAAGACAATCTTTTAGTTATGTACTCACCATAACTTCAGATGTTTGGGATCCATCTCGCCTACATTCTGAATGATGGGTTCGGAGCCGATCCCTCGGCTCCGACTCGGCACGCTTATGCCAAAGAGCGAAGTCTCTTATTGGCTGAGCTTACTATATCCCAGGATGCACCACCATCAGTCCCCCAGATCTAGTTTGTCCGCATACATGCACACATGCATACCCTGCTTATATAACATCGTCAGATGAAACAAGATAAAACAGTGGAGCTCAAAACCGTTCAATCTCTTCTGATCTGCAAGGCAGGGGGAAGGAGGGTGGGTATCAGGAATGTAGGCGAGATGGATCCCAAACATCTGAAGTTATGGTGAGTACATAACTAAAAGATGTTATGTGATCCTATCTCGCCTACATTCTGAATGATGGGACAGCGTCCCTAGCACCTGAATCCTGGGTGGCTCACTGGAAAACACTCCTGAGTACCGTGGAACCAAATGAAGCTCGTCCTTTAGATGCCACATCCAATTTGTAGTGGGAAATGAAAGTGTGCGGGTTGGACCAAGTAGCAGCACAAATTTCGAAATAGCGAGCTTGGAATGAAAAGCTATAGAAGTAGCCATAGCTCTGGTAGAATGAGCTTTGATAGATGATGCAAGTTGCTTATTTGAAGAAGAATAGGTCTGAGTTATGCAATCTCTGATCCATTTTGAGATTGTAGCTTTGTGATGGTTTGGCCCAATTTATTATCTGAGAAGGACACAAACAACTGGTCTGACTTACGAAGTTGCTGAGTCCTGTCTAAATAGAAGCGTAATTGCCTGTGAACATCCAATTTATGGAGAGTGTATTCTGCTTCATTAGAGAATTTTGGAAAGAAAACTGGTAGTTCTAGAGATTGTTGAAGACAGAAACTAGAGCAGACCTTTGGGACAAAGGATGGATTAGGCCTAAGAGATACTCTATCTTTGTGGAAAATCAAATATGGTGGTTTAATAGACAGGGCTTGAAGCTCTGAGACTCTTCTTGCAGTAATAGCCACTAAGAATGCCGTTTTCCATGACAGATATTTTAATTCGCATGTAGCAGCTGGTTCAAAGGGGAGATGTTAATGCCAAGCACTAAATCAAGATCCCACGGAGGTGCAGGATGAAAAACTGGTGGTCTTAACAGACTCGCACCTTTAATGAATGTTTTGCATAGTCTGCTGCTCATCAAAGGAGGATCCGTGGATTCATGGAATTTAGAGATAGCAGCTAGTTGAACTTTAATAGTTGAGACAGAAGATCCCTGATTAAATAGGGATGTTAAGAATTTCAAAACCTCTGGGACAGGAGCAGTGATAGGGTCTAAGCCCTTGAGTTGAGCTTCCAGATAGCAAACCTCTTCCACTTACTGAGGTACAATTTGTTAGTGGTGGGTTTGTGGGCCGAAGATAAAATGTGAACAACTTCCGGGTCTAGTGTGTGACTTCTAACTAAGGTTGGAAGTGGAGGAGCCAAGCTGTCAATTTCAGAGATTGAAGGGACTGATGCCAATGTCCCGACTGATGGATTAGCAAATCCGGGATCAGGTCTAAGGTCCACGGATCGTCCACTGCATGCTTTTTCAGGTAAGGAAACCATATCTGACGAGGCCAGTATGGGGCAATCAGAATCATTGAAGACCCTAGCTGAGAAGCTTTTGAATAACTTTGGGAAGGAGTGGAATTGGAGGAAAAGCATAAAGTAACCCTGTTGGCCAAGGTTGTGCTAGAGCATCCATGGCTGGTACTTCCTGATGTGGAATCAAGGAGAAGAACCTTTGGCACTTGGTGTTTTGTGGAGTCGCAAATAGGTCGCAGCACGGTACCCATCTCTTGAAAACCTGGGCTGCTACTGTGCGGTTTAGAGACCATTCGTGAGGAGAGAATTGTCCTGCTTAATTTGTCCGCCAATACATTTGACTTTCCGGGATGTGGGTCGCTACCAAGAAGCGGTTGGTAGCTGCAGCCCATTCCCACACTCTCATGGCCTCTCTGCAAAGGGGATACGATCTGGTCCCTCCTTGTTTGTTCAGATACCAAACCACCGACATGTTGTCTGTGTGGATGGCGATGATGCCCTGAGGAAGAAACTTGTGTAAGGCCTGTAGGGATAGAAGTACAGCCCTCATCTCCAGCACGTTGATGTGGAGAAGAGCTTCGTCCGGAAGCCAGGAGCCCTGAACTAGCCTGCCCAGACAATGCCCCCCCCACCCTATCTGGGAGGCATCTGTAGTCAGGCTAACCACTGGACGCGGGCGAACAAAGGGATTTCCCTGATCCAAATTGGATGTCTGAAGCCACCAGCGAAGGTCCCTTTGCATATATCCGTAATCATGATGTGATGATTGAGGGGAAGATCTTGAAAGGACCATTGAGTTGACAAGAGCCACTGAAGAATCCTCATGTGTAACCTTGCTAGAGGAACTAAAAGTACCGTGGCAGACATTGAGCCCAGAACCTGTAGGACCATCCTGGCTGGGGCTTTGGATCTCGAGATCAGAGCTTGAACTTGGCCCTGTAAAATTCGGATCCTTTCGGCAGGAAGAAAGACGCATCAATCTTGAGTCTATCTCTGCTCCTATAAACTTTATGCGCTGAGAGGGCAGCAAGACAGACTTTGACCAATTGAATGTAATCCCTAGGAAACACCCAGGAGATGGTGGCTTTGAGGTTGTCCATAAGTAGATGCCTGGTGGTAGCAGTCAGGAGCCAGTCGTCGAGATAGGGAAACACTTGGAATCCAAGACTCCTCAGGTGAGCCGTCACTACTGCCAAACACTTGGTGAACACCCTGGGGGCTGTGGTGAGACCAAAGGGCAGAGCACAAAATTGGTAATGACTGGCTCCCAGGCTGAAGCGCAGATACCTTCTGGACGCCTGATGTATCGGTATGTGATAATAGGCGTCCTTGAGGTCTATGGAGCACATCCAAACATCCTTCTCCAACAACGGGAGAATGGATTGCAACGTGACCATTCGGAATTTGGATTTCGTGACGGATAGGTTCAGTCTGCTGAGATCCAATATTGGTCTCAGGTCCCCTGTCTTTTGGCACTAAAAGAACCTGGAGTAATTTCCTGATCCGATTTGGTCTGTGGGGACCGGTTGGATGACTCCTTTTGTAGCAGCTTTGAAGCTTCTGCGGCTGCTATTTCCCTTTGACTGGGTGGTGGGTCCGGGATTCTCTTGGACGGAGGGTGAGTATTTGAATGGGATGGTGTAACCTCCGGCAATTATCCGAAGCACCCATCTGTCCTGAGTGATTGACTCCCAGGCTTTTAGGTGCTTGGCAAAGCGACACCCGACTGGCTCGAGCAGCACAGCCGGGCAATCCCTCATGTCGTGTGGGAGGCTGAAGAGCCACGAAAGGACTCGCGGTCTCCAGAATTGCGGGGCCTCTGCCGCCTCTGGGACGGCGTCTCCCTGAAAAATTTCCCGCCCTCTGCCTCTGGACGGGAATCTTCCTGCTGTTGGGAGAAAAACTTGCGAGATTTTGAACCACATTTTCCCTCCTTTGGCCTTGGGGTAAGGCCGAAAGGGAGTGGAATAACGGGCCCCTACGGCAGACAACGTTTTCCCTCTTGCTCACAGCGGGTAAGGGTGTCTTTCACCTTGGGTCCAAACAATGAGGACCCATCAAAGGGAGCGTCGGCGAAGGAAGACTTGAAGGCCTCCGCAAACTGACACAAGCGGAGCCAGGCTTGTCTCACGTGAGCCACGCCTGTGCCTGCCGCTCTACCCGCCCCTTCGGCCGCATAGGAAATGAGCCTCATGGACGAGTTAGCAATTAACGTAAGGATAGCCAACTGAGAGCTAACGGACTGGGCTAGCTGCTCAGGTAGGTTACCCGAGAGGGAGTCTGACAACTCCTTGACCAGATCCCTCTGAAGCCTGGTAAAATGTGCCAAATAATTCAGAGACCTTAAAGTAAAGGCCGCTGAAGTCAGGGTGCGCTTCCCGTACCTATCCATACTCCTAGACTCCTTATTAGGAGGATGGATGGACGTTGAAGCCTCTGCCACGTCCTGTTGTGTAGCAGATGCCACCACCATGGCATCTACAGCCACGCCTTTAGTAAGGAACTCCTTCTCGGGGCCAGCAGATAAGAATTTGTTTGGACGAGAAGGGACTGGTTCCACGGTATCCGGGTGTTCCCACGCCCTTCGACAAACTAAATCCAAAAGCTCGTCGAAGGGTGGAGATACCCAGGAGGCGGAGGGCTGAGCCCCAAAGGCCTTGAGGAGCACTGATTCGTCCGCAGAGGGGGGTTTGGACATCCAGCCGCCTCGTTGTTTGAGGATCTCTAAGATGTCTGCAAAGGAGACATCATCCGAGGACGACTTAGGGGACCCCTCCGCATCATCCATATCCGTGTCCGATGTAATAGACTCGGGGGAGTCCACGTGCTTCCTCTTGCACGATCTCTTCCTTGGGGGTTCCTCCGAAGACAACTCTGAAGAACCCTCAGGAGGAGGGAACCCCACTGGGGTAACCTCAGGCCTCGGGGCTCCGCTGGCTACGGACAGGGAACTGCCAAAGACCCAGTCTCCACGCCCAGGGAAGGTGCTGGTAAAACCGAGAGATGGCGAAGAGGATTTGGCCAAGGCACTCCTCATGGCTCTGAAAGCCGGACCTCCAGAATCCTGGGAGCGTCCAGTCTCCGGGCCATGATAGTACGGAAGTCCCGCAGCCGAAGCACCGAGAGGGAGGCTCGGAACCGAAAGCATAGGTCCCGAAACATCACCCTCGGGTCCAGCCGAAGAAGTCCGCGTACCAAACTCGGACCCGAGGGCCGGGTTGGAGTAAGGGTCGGAGCCGACCCTGAGATCTCCACCGGCTCCAAGAGCACCTGCTCCGACGGAGCCGAGGCAGTCGGAGGAGGAATGGCAATGGGGTGGGTCATGGTCATCGGCTCCGAGGCCAACTGGGTCGGAGCCGAAACAAATAATTGGACGACAGGGGACTGGAAAAGTGATTGGAGCACCCTGTCTAGATCAGAATCCGACATTGTCCAAGACGGAGAGGAAACAGAACGGGTTCGAAGACCTCTCCTCGGCCCCAATGGACTAGGGGACCGGCTCGGCGACTCGATGAGAATCGGCGCCGAGGAAACACACCAGATTCCATCGGTGCCGAGGTAGACTTCGCGCCGAGGAGGAAGTGTCTGAGCTGGCGACCCTTGTCGGCTCCGAGAGCAGTGGAGCCGGCGAAGGTGACCCGCCTCGATGCCCCAGCCATCGGCTCCGAAGCCGGAGTCGATACTGGAGGCATCGAGGCAGACCGTTCGACCTCGGCTCCAAGTCTTTGGAGCCGAAGGAGAGGCCTGCCTAGGTCTCTTGGCAGTCGGGTCCGACGGACTGGTCGGAGCCAAGCCCTTTTCTTTGGCAGGAGTCGGAGCCGAAGACAAGGCTTCTTCAAAGAGGGTTTAATCAACCCTTTAAGAATCAATTTATTTTTCCTCTCCTGGAGGACCCTAGAGGAAAAAGCGTGACATACGCTGCATGACTCCTGCAAGTGCTTTGCCCCTAAACAATAAACACAAAGTAGATGGTCATCAGTTACAGACATCTTAAAAGCACATTTAGAACATTTTTAAAGCCCGAAGGCCTAGGGTTGAGACATGATGTTAAACAATTTCTGACAGGAAATTTAACAACTGTAGATTCGCATGACAAAAACCAAGGCTTACAGTAATAGTGTAAAACACAACCTTAGCTGTAATAACCGGGAACTTTAAAACACTAAAAAGTTCAGTTATACAGGTTGACCGTAAAGGCCCTGGATTGAAAGGGCCGAAACAAACTCTACCCAATCACACACAAGAAATTTCACTACTCAAACGTACACAAAGGCAGCAATAGCCGTTAAAACGGCTTTTGTGATATACAAGCACAAAAAACTGACAGAAAAAGTAGTTAATAAAAGCTACTCAGCCCAGCCAGCTCGAGACCACGTCTTTGCAGTTAAGCGGCAAACGAGATCTGGGGGACTGATGGTGGTGCATCCTGGGATATAGTAAGCTCAGCCAATAAGAGACTTCGCTCTTTGGCATAAGCGTGCCGAGTCGGAGCCGAGGGATCGGCTCCGAACCCATCATTCAGAATGTAGGCGAGATAGGATCACATAACATCTAAAGGTTATGCAGTCCAAAGAGACCAACCTTTTTTTAACACCTTTACTACATTTTCATTTAAGACAGAGAAAAGAAAACATTAATAGAAAAGAAAGCAAACTGTATTAATATTTCCATTCACATACATTATACATCAATGTAGCTTTTCTTTCTTTGTAGGTATCAACAGTTTGAATTCATGCCTTCCCTTAAACCTCACTCCTCCTCCTCTGCCTGAACATTATTCTGAATGCATTGTATTTGTACTAACAATTTCCAGTTATGTCTATGTAATTTGCTCTTTCTCTTTTCTAAATATCCCGCTTATCAATTATTTTCTTTCTTTTCTAATGTTCAGTACTTGAAATACAGTTGGTTTAGACTTTGATTTCCATTTTCTAGCAAACGCTTTTTTGGCAGCCACCAGAACTAAACTTAACAAGGCCTTACTATGTCTAGATAATTCAGATACTGTATTTTAGCTAAAAAAAAAGTTCTTAGTTGCACCTCTGTTCATCCAATATGTCTGACAGAGTACCCTGTAGGGAATTTTTAAAGTCTGCCAACTCATTACACTCCCAAAAAATATGTTTGCAATTACCGCTTCCTTCCCCATCAGACACCCAACAACTGTCACCTACCTCAGGAAAAATACAGTCTGCTTTGATGTATAAAATTCATATGCAAACACTTCAAAGTAAAAATCCTAAATTTTCTAGACTTTCTTGCATTTATGGGAACCAAACATATGTCTTTTCATTGTTTCCTTGTGAATTGCTTATCCAATCTCTCTTCTTAATCTTTTTAACCTCCTCTGATTGATTCCTATAGTTATTGTGCAATAGTTTATATGCCCTTCTAATTACCCCTTTTATAACAGCAGCTTCTGTTCTTGATTCAAATAAAAACTCTATCAGAGCAGTTATTTCACTTAGAATTCCCCTTATCCCCTTTTATTTACCTATACTCAGAAATCAGTCCGAGATAGGGAAGGCAGTCTCTATCCAGCAATCCATATGTCTTCTTGGTCTCTTCTCATCCTATTACCTTTTCCTCTCTAGTTATTTGCTCCCAATATCTTGGTTCCTTTGCTAGTTTTCTTCAGTAAATTCCAGCTTCCTCTTGCCAATTCTCGATACTTGTAATTGCAGTCATCCCTATCGACACTGGCTGTTATATCCTTACCAGGATATAACTCATATAGCTTAATCTAATGCAGCAGTGATTAATATGATGAACATCTAAGCTCTTCTCTTCCCATCAGTACTAGAAATGCTTCCTCTACAATAAATATGACTTCCAAGTAGTAGCCTTCCTGACCTGTTAAAATTCTTTTAACTACTTGAGAGAAGAAATGCATGCTTTATAGTAATATCCTGTACTTCAAGCTGAGAAATGTAGAATGCTTAGATCTTAATAAAAACACATGGCTGTCCTCTTGGATAACAATGTCCCCTCTGAGAGGGAAGTGAAAGAAAGTACACTTCTGCAAGAAATTTTACTATAACAGTACTTTGAATAAATCACTGCTGCAGTAGTCATAGCTGTATGAGTTATATTCTGCCAATACTATAACAGACGTACATTCTTCCAATGCCTTGGGCTCCTTTCACATGTACCCATGCTATAAGATGCACAAGCTCCTAAGAAGAGAAAAACAGCAGCATGGACACCAAAAGCTTCAAGACTTTCATGTAACTGAAAAAAAAGGAAGGTTACAGTCATGCTAAGAAAGAGTTTGGTATAGATATACTATTCTTTACCCTGGCAAAAACAAACACTAAAAAGGGTGATAGAGGGCACAAGCAGCTATTACAGCAGTGATTTATTCAAACACCTACTGTTACAGTAAGTTTACTTACACAACCTCTTCTACGTTCATTCATGATCACCATGGCAGTATCCTTAGCTGTTATAGGTGGAACACAAAAAAAAACTTAACACAGTTAAGGAGGAGGAAAGATGAGGATCCATGAGTCCCTGGAGAATGGTCCTAGAAAAAATAGTTCTAGACCTGGAAAAGGAATCTAGTTTGCAATCCTTTGCAAAAGTATGTGCAGAGGACTAAGTAGCTGCCTCTAGAATGCTTCTACGTATACCCCTTTGTAAAAATCCAGTGAAAAAGCCAAGGACCCAGTAGAATATGCCTCGACATTGACTAGAATTGACTTGTTATTGGTAAGAATAACAAAAGGAAATAGCACAGGAAAAACATTTTGGAAATTGCTTGCTTTGACTCTGGTTGTTCTTTGGAAATGAATAAGTAATCAGAATTTCGGAAGATTTTAGTTCCGTCAAGATAGCATCTGAGTTGACTGTGGACATTCAGAGAAGGAAGAAAGTACAGTTGTGTACACTTACCATAAATGTAGATGTTTGAGTGTATTCACTGTTGCAGTCATTGCATTTGGGTAATCTGCTGGCAGGTTGCCCTCAGTCGTCCCGATTAACAAAGTCTTGGGTCCTGCATCGGTTGCTGTCCCTTATTCCATGACGTCAGGTCGTCAAGGGTATAAAACATGCATCCGACACCATTATATCCGTTTTTCTTGCCCCAGATGTCAGGTTCCCCCCTAATGAGGAGCAAATAAAATTAAAAAACACAAAAATATACCCCTAACCAAAAGCAAATACACCAAAAAGGCTTTTAAGCGTAGCAAAAGAAAGTAGAGGTATAGCCAGAGAAAAGTAGGGAGCTGGAGAGAGGGTAACCAGGACTACAGCAGTGAATACACTCGAACATCTATATTTATGGTAAGTGTACACAATTGTACTATGTTCTTTGTGTTTCACTGTTGCAGTCATTACATTTGGGTAGATTCCCAAAGCTATGGTTGGGAGGAGGAGTTTATACAGCATTAGGGCCAGCTATAAGGCCCTGCAAGACAGCAGTGGCAAAGCCAGCTCTGGATTTAGAGGAAAATTGGTAAATGATAATGGTTAGTGAAAGTATGTACAGAACTCCAGGTAGCAGCTTCTAGAATATCCCTGGTAGGAACACCTCTGAGAAAGACTGCAGAAGTAGATGCAGCCCTGGTGGAGTGAGATCTGATCCCCTGGGGGATAGGTTTTCCATGGTGCTTATAGCAGAAATGAATGCAATGGCTTAACCATTTAGAAATGGTTTGTTTTAACATAGCCTTCCCCTCTGCCCCTGCAGCAAATGCTACCAGCAATTGTTCAGATTTTCTTCGAGATTTAGTCCTGTCCAAGTAGAATCTAAGTTGTCTGTGCACATCCAAGGAATGCAGAATCCGTTCCCCTTTGTTCTGTGGATTGGGAAAGAAGGTTGGCAAATGAATGGACTGATTAAGAGCCACACTGGAAACCACCTTGGGCATGAGGGATGGATTGGTCATCACAGATACCCTGTCCGCATGAAAGATGATGAAAGGCTCCACTGCCATAAGGGCCTCTAATTCAGATATCCTTCTAGCTGAAGTGATTGCTAAAAGGAAGGCTGTTTTCCAAGAAAGAAATTTTAAGTCTGCAGTAGCAGCTGGCTCAAAGGAGGTAGAGTGAGCTTCTCCAAAACAAAGTTAAGGTCCTAGGCAGGGATAGGAGCTCTCCTGGGTGGTCTCAAGTTCTTTGCGCCTCTGAGATACTGCTTGAGCAGGGGATGAGAGAAGAGGGGTGGTTCTGTGTTATAGGGAGCTGAAATAGCTGAAGCGTGGATTTTAATAGAGGAAAAAGACAGGCCCTTGTGAAGCATCTCAGTTAAGTATTGCAAAATCTGAGGTAAATTCGGCGCTGTTGTGTTTATCCCTAAAGATTGGTTCCAGGCACAGAATCTTTTCCATTTATCAGCATAAGATTTTCTAGTACTAGGTTTTCTCGCCTCCAAGATGACATCCATCACAGGTTTGCTGAGGGAAGATAAAGGGTGAATTTAAGAGATTAGCCAGGCTGCAAGGTTCAATGTTGGAAGCTGAGGGTGCAGAATTTGGTTCTCCTGCTGAGACAGCAAGGAAGGGGTCTGAGGCAGGTGCCATGGAGATATTTGCGACACACTGCGCAGGAGTGGGTACCACTGTTGGCATGGCCAGTCTGGAGCAATCAAAATCATTCTTGGTTTGTCCTGTTTGACTTTTAGCAGAACTTTGGAGAGCAGAGGAAGAGGGGGAAAGGTGTAGACTGATAGGTTTTTCCATCTGAAGGACAGAGCATCCACTTTCCAGGCTTTTTTGTGGGGAGTCCTTGTGCAAAACTTGTCCAACTGGTAGTTCTGGGGGGAGGAAAATAGATCTATGTCTGGGCTCCCCCATCTGCTTGTAACATGTTGGAAATCCATGGTTCCAGTTTCTACTCGTGTGGGTCCATGATATTTCTGCTTAGTCCATCTGCCAGTGTATTCAATTTTCCTGGCAGGAATTGAGCTTGTAGGTGCACTTGGAATTGCAAGGCTGTGTTCCACAATGCCATGGCTAGTCTGCAGGGGGGCAAGAATGTGTACCCCCTGCTTGTTTATGTTCCACATAACCGTGGTATTGTCCCATTAGTTGTCCTGGAAGAATGTAGTCCTTGAAGGCTGTCAGAGCATTCTGTACAGTTAACATTTCTTTTTGATTGATATGTAGGTGCATTTGATTTGGGTTCCATTTACCCTGAATGCACTTTCCTGCCAGGTGTGCCCCCCCATACATAGTCTGATGCATCTGTAGTTAGGGTTTGGGCGGTAGGGGGTAGTGTGAATGGCAGTCCCTTGTTTTGGTGGCAGGCCTCTGCCCACCATAGGAATTCCAGGCATATGCAAGGTATGATAGGAATCATTGTTTCCAGGCTGTGACAATGTTGACTCCATATACTTTTTAAGTACCACTGTAGTTTCCTCATATGCAACCTTGCATATGGAATTAGAAGAATGCAGGAGGCCATGAACCCCAAGGCTTGCAGTATTTGTCTTGCAGATAGCAGGGTTTTTGTGGCCACTTATTTGAAGTAAGTTACCAAATGAATTTGCTTCTCTGGCGTGAGGAAAGCCATCTGGGCAGTTGTATTCAAGCTTGCACCCAGGAATGTAACCTGTTGAGAGGGTACCAGTTGTGATTTCTTTTCATTTATGGTGTACCCCAGACAAGTTACAACCCTTTTTACAAATGCCAGATGATTTAGAAGTATGCCCTGGTTTTCTGCCTGAATTAGACAATCGTCCAGGTATGGATATATCTGAATATTTCTTCGCCTGAAAAATGCAATAACTGGAGCCACGCACTTTGTGAATACCCTGGGAGCAGTAGACAAGCCAAAGGGCAGTGCAGAGAACTGATAATGCAAGTAGCCTGCTTTGAAGCGTAGGTATCTTCTGCAAGATTCCCTGATTGGGATATGCAGGTATGCTTCTTTTAAATCTAGAGTTGCCAGCCAGGCATCTTTGCCTAGCATAGGAAGTAACTGGTGAAGAGTCAGCATCTTGAATTTTGGAATGTCCAGAAAGGTGTTTAGAGTAGACAGGTACAGAATTGGATGCCATGATTTGTCTTTTCTGGGTACCAGGAAAAGTCTGGAATAGAAACCTTGTACCTTTTCCTTTTCTGGTATTGGCTGAATAGCCCCCATGTTTAAGAGGGGTAGTACTTGTTTTTGAGCCTCTGCCCACTGATTTGGGGACAGGTCTGGCCACCAGCTTGGTGTTGGCAATGTGTGGAAATGAAATCTGTATCCCTGGGACACTATATTTAAAACCCATTTGTCCTGGGTTATGAGTTCCCAGTTCTTTGCATGAAGAGCAATCTTTCCCCCCAAAGGGGCGGCTAAAAGGTAAGTGCTTGGTAATTTTAAAAGTAAGTCATTGAGACTGTTTACCATAAGGGGGTGTCTTATTTCCAGATTTGGAAGTGGAGGCCCCCCATTGCTTAGTTCTGAGAGTCCCCTGGGACTGAAACCTGGTGCTTTTGGTGTGTCTGGGTTTGGATTGAGAGGATCTGGAAGGAGCTGGAAAAGACCATTTTTTAGTAGGCCAGTGCCTACTAAATCTTGGAGGTTGCACTTGTAAGAAATCTTTAACAGTTTGCATAGATTTAGCTTTATCTTCCATCTTTTTTAGAACTTCTTCAGCCTTATTGCCAAAGAGACAGTCCTGATTTAAAGGAGCATCCAGCAATTTCGCTTTAACATGATCAGGCAAAGATTGCTCCTTAAGCCAAGCATGCCTTCTAAGCACAGACCCAGTAACAGCAGCCCTGCAGGAGGCCTCTAAAGAATCAAAGCCACACTACAAAGTATGTTTTCCAACTAAATCCTGTAAATCTTTATTTTCCACACAGTCAGGAATCAACATCATTTTCTGTTTAAGCAATCCAATAATATGCTGTTGATATTTTAACATATGAAATTGACAGTTTAAAGCCCTGATTGCCAAGGTTGCAGAAGTATAAACCTTCTTACCCCATCTATCCAGTGCCCTGGAGTCTCTATCAGAAGGGGTAGGATTTTTAGCAGTAGAGGCCTTAATGCCCTTGGGCCCCTGAGAAATGGTTTCTGGATCTGCAACAGGATTTTTGAAAATAAACTTGTGGGACTCAGGAACCCTGTAATATCTGTCAGGTTTACTAGGAGCCGGAGGCAGTGAATCAGGGGCCATACTGGATTCCGAAAACACATCATCAACAATGTCTAGTACAGGAGGTATAGCCAAAGGCCTATGCTGAGGTAGAAGAAGGAAATCCCTAAGCCTCTTTTTTGAATCAGAAAATTCCTGACTTTCCCAGTAGAAATGCTCCCTTAAGGTATGTAAAGTTTCCCCAAAAGAAAAATCCTCAGGAGGGGAAGCAGAGGAAATGCAATCCTCTGCATCAGAATCCTCATAAGTAGGTATGGGCAAATCCGGGTCATTAGAAGAGTCAGAGGAAACAGAAACCTGGTAGGCCTCTTGGGGGGGGGGTTACTACCCCTGATTAGAGTAATTAGATCTTCAGCCATTTTGATCATTTGATTTTTAGGCATCGGGGCCTGAACATGTGGCCTGTGCATCAGTCTTTTAGAAATAGAATGAGATTTAGACCTTAGTAATGAAGGCAGAGTCGGTTTAATATGCAAGTCTGTAGGCCTGAAAACACCCTCAGAAGCCGATGATTGCACAGCGGCTCTGGACCCATCCAAGGTAGAGACATCCGCAGGTTTCATAGGTGAAGCATCTCGTGGCATTCTGGACTCTGAATGGGTCTCAGTAGAGGCCTGCGAATCAGAATTAGCGGGTATCAGGGGCTGCGAAAGCGCCTCACTGAGTACCGGTGAAATGGTGACTGGCTTAGGAGAAGCGTCATCGGCAGTTGCGGACCACGGCGGCCTTTCTCGGTCTTTATCTTTGCGTTTTTTTCAGAATCCCGGTAGTCAGATGGCTAACTGATGACATTTCTGGATAATTAAACCAAGAACAGAAATACTTAGAGGTAAAAATGTACCGATGACAGATAGTGCACTGATTAAATAAAGCACAAAACCGACAGCATGGTACATCATGGTCAGGGCCTAGGCAAGGAATACAGTATGAATGAAAATCTTTGTGAGGTATTTGCTTTCCACAAGTAATGCAATTATTAACTTTGACTGACATCGGTAAGGAGCAAGAAAAAGTTTCCCCAATGGGGTACTTAGCTTTAATTTGAAGACTTCGGTTCTGAAACTCGAAAAAAAGAAGTTATGTCTTACCATAACGTTCAATCTGTATTGTTGATCCTCGTTCAGTCATTAAGCATGGGTATCAGTTCCAAGCTCGGAACTGAGCCGGCCATTTTCCAAGCTCGCGTCAGCTTCAAACTCTCGAGCTAAACACTTACCCACAATCCCCCTCTCCCTGTTACCTTAGATTGAGTTTGCAAGTCAAAGAAGGTAGAGGCTACCTCTGGTCAAATAACCTAAGAGAGCCGGATGGTGAGATCCACTAGAAACCACAGGAGGGGGAAGGAGGGAGGGTCGTAATGACTGAACGAGGATCAACAATACAGATGGAACGTTATGGTAAGACATAACTTCTTTATCTGATATTGTTAATCCTCATTCATTCCTTACGCATGGGACAGAGTCCCCAGCTACCTCTATTCCTGGTAGGCTCTCATGGAAGGACATTCCTGAGCACCATAGAACCGAAAGATGCTCTTCCCCTGGAGGCCATATCCAATTTGTAACGATTGATGAAGGTATGCGGTGTAGCCCAAGTCGCAGCTGCACAGATGTCATGTAAAGAAGCTCTGGCATGGAAGGCAGCAGAAGTTGCCACCGACCTTGTTGAATGAGCTTTCATGGTTGTAGGCAACGAGCTATTAGGTTGTGTGCAAATAAAGGTCACACAGTCCTTCAACCATCTAGGTAATGTGACCTTAGGAACAGCAGATCCTAATCTAGGTCTAGAAAAGGCCAAAAATAACTGGTCAGATTTACAAAAGGGTTTAGTCCTGTTCAAGTAAAAATGGATTTGCCCGTGTATATCTAGGGTATGTAGGCAATACTCTCCTCTGTTTGAATGATTGGGAAAGAAAACTGGCAATGCGATGGATTGATTAATGGACATTTCAGAGATCACTTAAGGCAGAAATGACGGATTAGTTCTCAGAGACACTCTTATCTCTATGAAAAATCAAGTATGGACTCTTGATACATAAAGCTTGAAGTTCAGAAATACGTCTGGCAGAAGTAATAGCAACCAAAAACAAGGTTCTCCATGACAAATACTTGGGGTCACAAGAAGAGGCTGGTTCGAAAGAGACATTGTCAGGGCTTGTAGAACTAATGATAAATCCCATGGTTGACTAGGTTCTCTAAAAGGTGGCTTCAGATGATTCACACCTTTTATGAAGGTCTTGCACAATTCATGGGACATAAGAGAGGAATCTTGGACACCCTCATGAAAATTAGAAATTGCAGCCAAATTAACTCTAATGGTAGAGACCGATAAACCCGATTGAAACAGGTCGGCCAGATAGTCTAGTATTATCGATATTGGTGCTGAAAAGGGGTCTACTTGTTTATCTTTCAGCCAACAGGTAAATCTTTTCCACTTGCTCAGATAAGTAATTCTAGTGGAAGACTTATGAGAAGCAATGAGAATATCATGTACTGGTAAAGAAAGATCATTCTGCCTGGCAATAAAGGGAATTGGAGTAGCCAAGCCATTAGCTTCAGGCTGTTCAGGTTGGGATGAATCAGATTCTGTGGGTGTGATATCAACTCCGGGGTTGGATGGAGAATCCATGGTTGATCTAGTAGGTGAGGCCAAAGGAAGGGGAACCAAATCTGTTGAGGCCAATATGGTGCTATGAGGATCACCTTGCTCTTCAACCGACGGGCTTTCTTCAGAAACTGGGGAATGAGGGGAAAGGGTGGAAATGTGTAAAGAAGACCCGAGGGCCAATTGTAGACTAGAGCGCCCCTGGGTGACTGTCCCAGAAGGGGAATCAGGGCAAAGTAGTTGCTGCATTTGTAGTTGGTCGGGGATGCAAAGAGATCGCAGCAAGGTCCACCCCAGTGGTGGAAGATCTCCACCACTATCAAGGGATTCAGGGACCACTCGTGAGGTTGAAGAATGCACCTGCTGAGTCTGTCTGCTATCACGTTGGAACTCCTGGAAATGTGCGTTGCTAGAAGAAAACAGTTGGTAGCCATCACCTATTGCCATATCCTCATGGCCTCTCAACAAAGGGGATAAGATTTGGTTCAACCTTGCTTGCTGATGTACCAGACCACTGCCATGTCGTCTGATTGAATCACAATTGTCCCAGATGGCAGCAGGGGATGGAATGCTTGCAACGCCAAAAGCACCACCCTCAGCTCTAGAACATTTACATGTAGATGGGCCTCCAGTTTGGACCAAGTGCCTTGGACCCTCTGTTCTTGACATAGCCCCCCACCCCATCAGGGAGGTGTCCGTGGTCACTGTGGCCTTGGGTTGCTGGGGGGAGAAGGGGCGAGACCATTGTGAGAGATTGTGTGTCATTCACCAATTTAAATCCTGTTTGCACCTGTGGGTTACTCGAATCATGGCTGAAAGAGGATGCTGAAAAGGATACCATTGGGTGAGCAGAAGCCATTGTAGAAGCCTCATGTGAAACCTGGCCAGGGAAACAATGGTGATGGAGGCTGCCATGGAACCCAACAGCTGTAGAACTGAATGAGCCGGGGATGTTTCCTTTGAAAGGATTGGAATTAGTTGTTGCTTTATCCTTAGAATTCTGTGCTCTGGGATAGCAGCTCTGCAGTTTTTTGTGTCCAAGATAACCCCTATAAATTCTGTCGACTGAGATGGGGTGAGATTGGATTTCTGCCAGTTTATGGTTATGCCTAGCCTTTGGGCAGTGAGGAGAGAGTAAGCCTAGGCTTTTTCCAGTAGATGTCTGGTGGGGGCAGAAATGAGCCAGTCGTCTAGGTATGGAAACACCTGGAATCCTTGAAGTTGCAAGTGAGCTGTGATAACTGCCATGCACTTTGTGAACACTCTGGGGGCTGTAGAGAGTCCGAAGGGCAGTACTCTGAACTGGAAGTGACTGGCTCCCGCATGGAAGCGCAGAAATCTTCTTGATGGCCTGTCCACCTTTATGTGGTAGTATGCATCTTGAAGATCTAGAGAGCACATCCAATCATCTTTTTCCAAAAGTGGGAGGATAGACTGTATTATGATCATCTGGAATTTTTTTACTCTCACAAACTTGTTCAATACACTGAGATCCAAAATTGGTCTCCAGTCCCCGGTTTTCTTTGGCACCAAAAATAGTCTTGAGTAGAATCCGGATCCTATCTGGTCTGGAGGGACTATTTGGATGACTCTCTTTCTTAGCAGCTTTTCTAACTCTAGTGCTGCTTCTTTCCTTTGACTGGGTGGAACATCGGGAAGATTTTTTTGAAGGGACAGGACAAAGATCGAAGGGAATATGATAACCTCTTGTTATAATCCTTTATACCCAGGAATCGGTGGTGATGGTTAGCCAGGCAGAAGGGTACAAGGAGAAATGCCCCCAATCAGCTCCAGAGGAAAGGAGTTGGGCCGCTCTTCAGGAGCGCAGGTAGGATTGACCAGGGAAAGAATCCCTGGAACCCTGGTTACGCGGACCCACTCTGCCCTGAAAGGAGCATCTTCCCTGTGAGTTACCCCCTCTGCCTCTGGGGGAGAACTTGGCCTGTGTGTCACAGAAAGGACCCTCAGATTTCTTGAACCATATCTTCCCACTCTTTTGGTTTCAGGAGGAAGCACGTTGAGGAGAAGAATAATGGACACCTATGGCAGAAAGGGTCTTACCGTCCTGTTCACATCTGGCCAGTGTGCTTTTAACTTTGGGCCCAAACAACGAGGAGGCCTCAATGGGGGCATTAAGAAAGGAAGACTTAAAGGGTTCCGCGAAGTTGCACAAGCGCATCCAGGCGTGTCGTCTCAAGACCACAGCTGAACCCACTGCTCCTTCTGATGTGTGAGATATCAGTCTCATAGAGGAGTTAGATATAGACTCAATGGTGGCCAGCTGAGAGGCCACTTTGTCACGGACGTCATCAGACACGGCACCAGCCAAGGTTTCAGAGAGCTCAGAAACCAGATCCCTTTGAAGCTTGGTAAAATGTGCCATATAATTCAGGGACCTGTTAGCAAAGGTCGCTGAAGCAAAGGTGCACTTCCCTATCCTGTCCAGGGCCCAGAACTCTCTGTTAGGCAGATGGACAGTCTGGCTTTCTTCTTCCACCAGATCCTTTTTTGTTGTGGCCACCACCACCAAAGCATCCACAGGAAGACCTTTGGACCAATGGGGATCCGAAGCAGGAGGGGACAAGATCTTATCTAGCCTTTGAGGAATAGCTTCGATAGTATCAAGAGCCTTCCAAGCACGCTGCACGATGAGACTGACAAGTTCATCGGCAGGTGGAGTAACCCAGGAGGTAGAGGACCGGGTGCCAAAGGCCTGCAGGAACACAGATTCCTCAGAGGTTGGATTAAAGGACTGCCAGTCACCTCTATGTTTCAGGATTTTGAGGATATCGCCAAAGGATACCTCAGAGGGTGACCGATGGGATCCTTCCCCCTCATCGAAATCTGTGTCTTCGGTGAGGGACTCTTCTGTGGAGTCCATGTGCTTCCTCTTACACAACTTTTCCAGTGGACCTCCTCAGCGGGAGAAGCTGAAGAAGACAACAGAAAGGGGGATTCCTGAGGGAATATGTCCTGCGGCCCTTGCACCCAGTGTCCGCTAGATGCGACTTATGAAACCAGTGTACCAGAGGAGGGCAGAGGTATAGACAGTCCAGTATCATCAACAGCAGCGAAAGCCTTCTCCGTCAGTTGGTAGGTTGGCCCACCCGAAGAGGAGTGTATGTCTAGGACAGGGGGCACCCCTTCCATAAGTGGCTCAGCCTGTCGACCCGGAGTCCCTGGATGGCTGTGGAGCAGCAAGCTATGCGTGTCACAGCAGATATCCTGAGTCATAGCAAAACTTTCCTGCATGAAGGCAACTGTGGTTCCTTAGTGAGATCCATAAAGGGAACCGCAGAAGGGGAAGACTGTGCTATATCCATGGACTTCAAAGGCAATGAAGGAGGAGAATAAGAAGGGGTCTTTGGAGATGGGTGATCACCTCCCAAGGAAGGATAGTTCCTGAGGGGGGGGATACCTCTGGCCAAGAATGCCTGGTTCACAAGATGCAACACACCATGTTCGAAAAGGCTTCTAGTGGACCTCACAGAGACTGAGGGAGAAACAGGCCTGTCCGCAAAAGAGGTAGACTCGGTGCCCATCTCATCTGACCGCACCAAGGACAATGATGCTTAGAAAGACTGGACTACTGTTGTCGGCACCAAAGAAGTCATCGGTGCCGTGGTCATTGTCTGCACCAACACAGGGATCGGTGACGAAGTGGTTGTCGGTGCCGAAGATGGAACCGACAAGACTGGAGTCAATAATAAAGGCGTCAGTTCCGAGGAAGATCTCGGAGCTGACGTGGTCAAGGTCTGCGCCAACTGAATGGTCAGTGCTGACACAGTAGTAATGGACTGAACCGAGGAGCCCCTTGGTGCCGATATATAGAAGGCTGCAGGAGAAGATGGAGCTGAAATCACTAATGGAGCCGAAGGCCTCGGTGCTGAAGGTCTAGGCACAGAAAGCACAGGGGCTGGCTGAGAAAGCTCTGGAGCCAAAACATTAGCCTTTTTTAGGTTTTGGTTGGTGGGAGTCCTCAGCCAGGGATGAAGGCAAAGATTTAGCCTTAGTAGAAACATCCAAGGTTTTCTTATGGGCTCTAGGAGGGGTTGAGGCCTCCGACCCAGAAATAGCCTTTGAAAAGGGAGACTTTAGAAGTCCCTTCAGTATCAGCTTGTTTTTCCTTTCCAACAAGGTTCTGTTAGAAAAGTTGTCACAAATAGTACAGGGTGGATCAACAAACAAATGGGAAGCTCCCAAACAATAAACACACAAAGAGTGTGCATCAGAAGTAGGCAGTTTGTGTCCACAATCAGAGCACCACTTAAATCCCAGACTACCTTTCTTGTCTGCCATGACGGCAAATTAAACAGTAGAAAAAAAGTTACCAACAATGGTACAAGAGAGTACCTGAAGGTCTGAGAGAAATGGGGAAAAGGATTACCAACAATGGTAAAGAGAGAATACCTCGAGGTAAAGTGGTAAAGAAAAGGCCGAAAAACCTGAAGAAATTATAAGCGCTAGATGCGATAGGGTTAGAGACAATAAAATATGATCTTTTCTGACAGAAAAGTAATCTATAAAGCTATTACACAACAATTGACTATACTTAGCTCAAGAGAAGTAGCTTGACACGACCGAATGGCAACTCGGCAAACAAAATCTGAGGTAACAGGGAGAGGGGGGTTGTGGGTAAGAATTTAGCTCAAGAGTTTGAAGCTGACGCAAGCTCGGAAAATGGCCGGCTCGGTTCCGAGCTTGGAACCGATACCCATGTGTAAGGAATGAACGAGGATTAACAATATCAGATCGAAAATTTCAGGAGTCAGCCAACCGGCACTTGCGAACTGCTTCTGCTTCGGACACTGCACGGCAAGAAAGACTGATGTAATGGCATTGGATGCATGTTTTATACCCCTGACAACCTGACATCATGGAAGAAGGGACAGCAACTGATGCAGGACCCAAGACTTTGCTAATCAGGCTGAGTGAGGGTAACCTGCCAGCAGATTACCCAAATGTAATGACTGCAACAGTGAAACACGAAGAACATTTGTTTCTTCCTCATTTTTAAGTTCTAGAAAGAAGGCAGGGAGATAGATAGCTCTGCTCAAAGTAAACTTGAATACCACTTCAGACATAAATGAAGAATTAGTTCTCAAAGAAACCTTATCTTTGTGGAAACTGATACAAGACTGACCCACTGTGAGAGCTGGAAACCAGACACACTTCTTGCAGAGCTAGTAAAACTGTTTTACATGTAAAAAAACTCAAATCAGCCTGATCAGCTGCTTCAAATGGAGCAACAGTTAATTTTTTCAAAAGAAAATTAATATCTCAAGGAGTAGCCACCTGTTTTCTGGGTGGACAGGTATGCAGAACCCCTTTCAAAAACATTTTGAAATAGGAATGTATTGAATGAGGGGGATCCACATGCAGATATGCTGAAATGGTTGTCAAATGAACCTTGATAAAGGAGTAAGAAAGGCCAGAGGATAATAATTCACACAAATGTTGTAGAACTAAAGAAATACCAATCTTAAGTGGGTCTTGGTTCTTATTTTGCATCCACCTACAAAATCTTTTTAATTTGCTAATATATGATTTCCAAGTAGCAGGTTTCTTTGCCTCCTTTAATACATTACATGTCCTCACAAAATAAAAGCTATTAAAACTCTATCATCCAGGCAGTTAGATGAAGTAGTTTCAAGTTGAGATGCATCAAACAACCCCTGTCTTGTGTGACTAGGATCAGTCTGTGAGGAAAAAAGAAGTTATGTACTCACCATAAAGTTCTATCTGAGTTGTTCTTCATTTGTCTTCAACCTGTGGGTTCCCGGATCCAGCTCGGATCTGACTTAGTGGCATATCCCACATCTGATCCGAGCTCTAAGCTCCTCCCCTACCCATAATGCCCCTGTCTCCTTCCTCCCTTCAGATCGAGTTTGCTGCCCAATCTAGTATTCACACCTGACCTAACGCATCTTGTACCATACCAAAAGGTCCATGAGGCAAGAAGGAGAGAACAAAAGGCACCCAGATGATGACCACCTCCTCTAGTCATCAGACCACCACACAGTTTATACAAGGCAGGGAGAAGGAGGGAGGGACGTTTGAAGACAAATGAAGAACAACTCGGAACGTTATGGTGAGTACATTACTTCTTTATCTAAGTTTTGTCTTCATTTGTTCTTCAACCTGTGGGCCAGAGTCCCCAGCTACTAAACTCCTGGGAGGCCCTCATGGAAGGAAATTCTGTTGCACGTCGGAGCCAAACGATGCCCAACTTATAATGCAAGATGAAGGTATGAGATGAGGCCCAAGTATCCCCACAGCATGGGTAGGGAAGGAACGTAGAGCTCGGATCAGAATCTGGATATGCGGCCAAGTCAGATCTAATGAAACTCTGGACCAAAAAGCCGCTGCAGTAGCCATAGATCTAGTGGAATATGCCTTCACATGACCTGGCTGGGATATACCCCTAGCAGAATATGCCCGAATAATACAGTGGGAAATCTAACGGGTGAAAGTGACATTAGATATTGGTTTCCCTAAAAAGGGTTTAGAGGTGGAAATGAAGAGCTAGTCCGACTTGTGAAAAGCTTTAGTCCTATGTAGGTAGAAACTTAACTGTCTGCACATCCAATAAATGCAATTTGTATTCTCCTTTGCTTTGAAAATTTGGGAAGAAGACCAGGAGATTAATCACCTGATTAATGCTGGACTCCAAAGCGACCTTAGGAAGAAAGGATGGGTAAGTACCTTGTCCTTATGAAAAATCATATAAGGCAGCTTGACCAACAATGCTTAAAGTTCCGAAACTCTCCTGGCAGAAGTAATAGGAACCAAGAAAGCCGTCTTCCAGGACAAAATTGTAGATCCACAGAGGCAGCAGGCTCAAAGTAGGGAGAAACTAAAGCCTGCAAAGCTAACGTAAGATGCCACAGTGGCGTTGGGTCCTTCACTGGGGGCCAAAGAAGAAAAGTCCCTTTCAAGAAGGCCTTGCAAAGCTTTGAAGATGCTAAGGAAAACATATTATCACCCACATGAAAATTACAAATTGCAGCAAGTTGCACCTTGGCCGTAGAAAAACTGGCACCTTGCTGAAAGATCCCAGCTAAAAATTCCAAAACCATGGAAACTGGGGCAGTGAAGGGATCTAGGGCACACGGCGAAGCCCAGATAAAAAAAAAAGTCTCCATTTGCTGGAGTACACCTTTCTATAAAAGACTTATGAGCTGCTACCAGGATTCTTCTGACATGTGAAGACAGGTTGGGTGTCCTGAATATCAGGGGAACTGGAGCAGCCAAGCAGTGAGCTTCAGACTGTCCAGGTCTGGATGTGGAATCCCTGAAGAATGAGAGATGAGATTCAGAACTGGATCTAATGTCCATGGTGGAGCCACCAGATGAGAAAGCAGAGAGGAAAACCAGACTTGGCAAGGCCAGAATGGGGCAATGAGGACAACTAGGCTCTCCAGCCTGTGAGCTTTCTGAAGGAATTTTGATATTAAGGGAAAAGTAGGACAAACATACAGAAGACCGGGGGGGGGGGGCAAGCATGAATCAGAGTGTCTCTGGGGCTTCTCCAGGTGAGAGGTTCAGAGTGAAAAACTCACTGCATTTCACGTTGGAAGGAGAGGCGAAGAGATCACAGCAAGGCTGACCCCACTTGCGAAAGATCTGTTCCGCTACTGAAGGACTCAGAGACCACTAGTAAGTAGCGGGTCCTGTGCCAAAAGCCTCCAGGAACACCGATTCATCTGGGGTAGGATTTTGGGCAGACCACCCCCCCATGCTGGAGAAGGAGTTCCATAATCCAAAGGAGACATCCTCGGGAGATGACCGGGGGAACTTTCCCCTTCCTCCAAATAGGTGTCTTTGGTGAGAGACTCCAGTGGGGAGTCTAAGTGCTTCCTTTTGCATTTACGTTTGCGAGGGACCACCTCAGTGGGAGTCTCTGGGAAGACTTGCCAACATCTCCCTGTTCCCAAAAGGGAGCACCCTGGGCCAAAGAGGCGGCAGGCTTTCCCTGAGATGGCAGAATGGCTAGATCCACACCAGAAACAGAGGGAGCCAGGGCGGAATCCAAAGATGAGATTGTCAAGGGTCTTGATGTACCCTCTCCACCACATCAAAAGCCAAAGGAGAACGGACCTCCTGAGAAAGGACAATAGAAGGAGCAGTAACCCTCTGACCCGATGGGGGAGTCAGACAAATCTCCAGGCGCCGAGATACCAAGGAGAAGGCTCTGCTCTAACAAACTTGGAGCCAACACCATCCCCTCGGATCCAACACAGAGACTACAGCTCCATAAACCATCCGGATCTAAGCTAGTCGGATCCAAGCTGCTCAAGGCCATGACCGGCATCGAGCTACAAGGTACCATCTAAGCCAGCCCCTCGACACCAAGTGTCCACGGATCCAAGGGCTACAAAACCGGAGGTCAGATCAAGAAGGAGTAATAGGGATGAATACAGACTGCATGCTCACCACTCTGGAGGGAGAAGGGGCAGGCAAGACTCCCAACTGTATCTGGGTGTGGATAAACTTCCACATCATCCTATTCATCTCCACTTTGGTAAGACTGCGGGTGGAGCGAGAAGAAGAGGCCAACAGCACTGGCCTAGAGGGCTGGTGAGGGGAGGCCTGAGCCGGCGACCAAGTCTGGAGCTCCTCCAGCTCTGGAGAAAACTGAGGGGAATGGAGTGGGGAGATTCTGTCCTCAGAGCCAACCTAACTTTGGCAGGAGGGCTGGCCAAAGACAAACAATCTGGGGATCGCTTCTTGGGCCTATCCCTTGACTTGGCCTATTTGTCTCCATCCCTAGACCTCTTAGCGGGAGTTTGAGTCCCAGAGGCCGGAGCAGAAACAGAGATAGGAGACGGGGCAGAAAGGTTCTGAGTCCTGGAGGAAGAAGTGGGATGGAGGCCCTTGAGGATTAGCTTGTTCCTCCTGTCCATCAGTGCCCAGGGATTAAACCTGGCACAGATGGAATAGAAGGTCTGCAAGTTGGCCGCCCCAAGACAAATGACACATAGAGTGTGGCCATCAGCTGGAGAGAGCTTGTGGGTGCACTCTGTACATTTTCTGAAGCCTGGTTTAGGGGTATCAGACATTCTCCCAACCTACGGTCCGGCATACACTCACTCAGACAGAGACCACACATGTGACAGGAAAAAAAGTTAGAGAAAGGGTTTTTTTTTTTAAAAAAATGATGCAGAAGTGCGAGGGGAGGTAAAAAGGCAGAAAAGGGTTAAAAGATATAAGTAAGGAAGAATCTAACAGTTAAAGAAAGTTACTTACCCAACAATAACAGCAGAGAGCACAGATCGTGATGCGGACATGAAAAGCAGCAAATGAGATCTGAAGGGAGGAAGGAGACATGGGCATTATGGGTAGGGAAGGAGCGTAGAGCTCGGATTAGAATATGGATATGTGGCCAAGTCAGATCCGAGCCAGATCCGGGAACAAAATATTAGTATGAAGGGTCACACTATCTTTGTGAAAAATTATGTAAGGAGGCTTACAAGACAGTGCCTGAATTTCAGAAATGCTCTTTGTTGAAGTGATGGTAATAAGAAAGACTGTTTTCAATGAAAGAAACTTTAAGTCACAAACACTAGCGAGCTCAAAAGGTTTTTGAGTTAAGCCTTGTAAGACCACAGTAAGATCCCATGGTGGGGAGGGGTCTTTAACTGGAGGCCCGAGGAGGAAGAATCCTTTGAAGAAGGCCTTGCACAGTCTGGAAGTTGCAGGGGAACTAAAAAGATTAACCAGATGGAAGTTAGAGATGGCTGCCAGTTGTAGTTTGATAGTAGAGAAACTGGCTTCTTCTTTGAAGAGATGTAAGGAAGAGAAGGATAGCTGCTGCAGAAGCTGAAAAAGGGTCAATGTTCTCTTTGGAGGCCCAAAAGGCAAATCTCTTCCATTTAATCATAAAGACTTTCTTGGTCGCCAGTTTTTGGGAAGCTAGAATAATGTCTTGGACAGAGGAAGCAAGCCTGGACCTTCAATCACTGGACATGGAAAAACCAAGTGGTCAGTTTGAGGGATATCAGATTGGGGTGAAAACTCTCTATCAGGTTATGATTCCAGTATCCATGGGGGATATTTCAGGTGAGATCAGAGGAATGGGAAGCAAATCTGATGAGGCCAGTAGGGGGCAATGAGGATTACCAAGGACTTCAAATATTTTGCTTTCTGCAGAAACTTTGGGATCAAAGGTAGAGGGGGATAACCATAGAGGAGACTGGGGGGCAAATTGTGGACCACAGCGTCCCTCGGTGACTCCCTCAGAGGAGGGAGCAGAGCGACATAGTTTCTGTACTTGTTGTTCTGGAGGGATACAAAAAGGTCACAGCTGAGTTGGCCCCAGTGGGTGAAGATCAAGTCCGCTACTGATTGGTTGAGGGACCACTTGTAAAGGGTCAGAATGGACCTGCTTAGCTTGTCTGCCAGAATGTTGCATCACCCAGTATGTGAGTTGCAAGTAGAAAATGGACTGAAGACATCACCCATTCCCAGAGCTTCATGGCCTCTCTGCACAGTGGATAAGAGCAGGCTCTTCCTTGTTTGTTGAGGTACCACATCACAGACATGTCTGTGTGAATCGCAATAGTTCCTAAAGGGAGAACATCCTGGAAGGCTTGTGACGTGAGGAGGACAGCACTCATCTCCAGAACATTAATATGCAACCTGGTCTCGACATGCGACCACATGTCTTGGACCATCTTTCCTTTGAAATGCCCCCGCCAACTCAATTGGGAAGTGTCTGTGGTCACCGTGGCTGAGGGAGAAAGAAGGAGGAAAGGTCTGTTGATCGTGAGGTTGTCTAACCGCAGCCACCATTGGAGATGCTTTCTGCAAACCAAAGTCAACTTGATAGAAGCAAATAGAGGCTAGTAGAGAATAGACAATTGAGTAGCCAGGGTCCACTGAAGTACTGTCATAAAATACCTAGACAGACTAAGGGAATGGCAGCCACCATAGATCCAACAGCCTGAAGTATCAGCCTTGTCGGTGGGGAAGACCAGTTTAAAACGGCTTGAACATGATCTGTCAATGTCTGAACACGATGAGTGTGTAGAGCTGCAACCTGGTTCACGGTGTCCAAGGAAGCTCCGATAAATTTTAAACTGTGAACCGGGGATGGATTTGAATTTGTCATGTTTATGGTGATACACAAATGGTTGGCAATGTTGAAGAAGTAATCACTGGCCTGGAGAATTGATGCCTGGTTGGGGCAGTGAAGAGCCAGTCATCCAGATATGGAAACACCCAGAATCCTTGTATTCTCAGATGAGCTGCGATTGCTGCCATGCATTTGGCAAACAGCTTGGTGGTTGTGGTGAGTCCAAAGGGCAGAACTCTGAATTGGAAGAGATTGGCTCCCAGTTGGAAGTGCAAACGACTACTGGAGCATCTATCTATTTTGATGTGATAGTACACATCCTTTAAGTTAACTCAGCACATCCAATCATCCTTCCGCAGCAGTGCTAGAATGGACTGGAACATAACCAATCTGAACTTTGCCTTCTTTATCAGCAAATTCAATCTGCTTAGATCCAAAATGGATCACAGGTCCCCGGTTTTCTTTGGCACTAAAAAAAGTGCCAGTAAGTTCTGAATCCTTTTTGTTCAAACGGGACCTCTTGGATGACTCTTCTGCAGTAGATTTAGAATCTGTGCTACTGCATACTCCTTCTGACTAGGTGGAACATTGAGGAGTCTCTTTGACCTCTCCTTCTGACTAGGTGGAACATTGGGGAGTCTCTTTGACCTCTGTGGTGGAGGAAGGAGGAAGAGGGTATAATAACCTCTGGATATAATCTTTAGCACCCATTTGCTTTGCATTATATTGGTCCAGGCAGTAGGGTGCAGAGAAAAACAACCCCTGACTGCTTCCAGAAATGAGCAGTCGGGCAACGCTGCAGGAGCGCTGGTATGGCCTATCAGAGAAAGGTTCTCTGAAATCCAGATTCTGCAGACCCCCTCTGCCCCTGGGGTGGTGCCTCCTATTGAAACCTCCTCCTCTGCCTCTACAGGAGGGATCCCCGCACTGATCCTGGGAAGACCCCTGAGATTTCTGGAACCAGGTTTTCTTTCCACTACTCTGGTTCCTAGAAAAAGTGCCCTGAGGAGTTGAAAACTTGACCCTGATGGCAAACAAGGTCTTTTCCTCCTCTTCACTGTCAATGAGGGTCTCTTTGACAGATGGTCTGAAATGGGAGGACCCATCAAATGGAGCCTTAAAGGGCTCCACAAAATCACAAAACCTCATGTCTTCGAAAAGCAATGCCTGAACCTGCTGCATGTGAGGTACCATCCATGGAGTGGGAGATAAGACTCATGGAAGAATTGGAGAAAGATGAAAGAGGTGTCAGTCGGGGGGAGAACTTCTTGAAATCCTCTGCCAACATGATCTCTGCTAGAGAGTCTGAAAATTCCTTCGCCAGTTCCCTCTGCAATCGAGTAAAGTATGCCAGGAGGTTTAACACTCTCAGTGAGAAAGTGGCCGAGGCATAAACATGCTTGCCAAACCTGTCCATCACTCTGGACTCCTTGTTTGGGGGATGGACAGTGGAGCTGTGTTCAACTACCTCCTTTTTGGTAGCTGCTGTCATAACCATGGCATCAACTGGAATACCCTTGGTCCAATATGGTTTGTCCTTAGGAGAAGATAAAAACTTGTCCAGACATTTAGGAATTGGTTCAATAGAGTCTGTCTCCTTCCAGGCCCGACGGGAAAAAAAAACAAAACCTTGTCCACTGTGGGGACATCCTGAAAACCTCCAAAACCACAAACTCTTCCAAAGAAGGAGGCTGGTCTGACCAACCACCTCTCTGCCTCAGGATCTCCAAAATGTCTCCAAAGGAGATGTCCTCCAGTGGTGATCTGGGGGATCCTTCCACTTCATCAAAATCTGTGTCCTTGGTAACGGACTCAAAAAGGGAGTCTATGTGTCTCTTTTTGCACATTCTCTTATGATGGATCTCCTTTGTTGAATGCTCAGAGGAGATCTTAAAAGAAGAGGGGGCTCCCTCTAGGGGAAGAGTTTGGAGGCTTGTCTGGGCAGGCTGACTATAGCCAGGCATGACAAGCTCAGGTCTCTGATCCAAGAGGGGTCAGCGGGAAGGGACATAGCTCAAAAAGCCTGGATCCTTATGACAAGAGAAGGCCCTTGCCATGACCTAGAATATCAAAGGACCCAATGAATCCCTCCTGAGTTCCACAGGAGCCAAGGCTACTGAAGATGAAAGGGCAGGAATCCCCAAGCCATGTGTTCCAGCCAGAACTGGTTCCCAGATGTCCAGTGCCAAAGTACTGAGAAAAAAAGACAGCTCTGACAAAGTTGGAGCCGAACCCCTCACCCTGGATCCAACAGGGACATCCCGGATCCGAGACCAGCTGCAATCTGACGACATCGGAGAAGAGGAAGTCAGGGTGACAGTCAGAGTAGAAGAAGGATAGCTCCTCATACCTGACCCCATATCTCTCAGTTGGCTATGATGTTGGGACTCTGATACAGAGGGGCAGATCAGAGAAAACACCCAACTGGATCTGTGACTTATGAAACTTCCTGATCATCATGTCCACATCAACCTCTGAAAGGCTCCTAGAAAACCTGGAAAAAGCCACTGACAGAAGTATAGAGTGCCTGACAGGTGTCTGCTGCAGTCTGGGGGGAGAAGCAGTCCCCAGCCCAGCACTGGTGTGGGATCCCTAGTTATCAGATCTATAGCCTTAGGATCCGAAGTGGAGGTAGGAGCTTCAAGAGAACTGATGATCAGGCAAGTGCCAGTCAGATCCGAAGAGTGCTTTGAATCCACTGGACAAGAAGTAGGTCTGAACTCTGAGCCCATCAGACCCAAAGGTCTCGGAATGAGGTCTTGTGAGGGAGCTTCTTGGAGTCAGAAGATCCTGCCACACTTTTGGAGGGGGTTTGAGCCCCTGGATAGGAACTTGAAGAAGCAGGCAAGAGGCCCTTGAGGATTAGTTTATTTTTGTGTTCAGCGATAGCCCTAGGGTAGAAGCCATTGCAAATGGAGCAAGCTGACCACATATGTTCAGGGCCAAGGCAATAGACGCATAAATTGTCTGCATAAGAATGTGTAAATTTCTGATTGCATTCGGAGCACCTCTTAAAAAATGCTGGTTTATCCTACATAGTACGGTTACAAACACACCACAAAAACACAACTCAAACACCAAAGCACCAATAACAGTGAAAGCAACTGTTTCTCTGTACAACAGACCTAATCAAAAATAGCTGAGCCAAACAACGACTACAAAATTTTTTAAAATTTTTATATACAACGACGACTACATAAAGAGAAACACGCCTATAAAATGGCTAGAAGGGGAGAGAGAGAGAAAAGCAGGGGCAAAGCCCAACCACAAAACAAGGAGAAGAAAAAGGAAATATTCTAGCCCTGTTCTGCTATGGAAGGGGAGGAAAAAAGAAAAAGGGCACTTATCTGAGAAGATTGGAGACAAATGTAGAAATCCTACTGCTAATAATATGAAAAAAAACTCGAGACTCGAAAATTCACATCTGTCACTGCTGGTGGCAAATGAGTTCGGAGGTAGTTAGGGAGAGGACAGTGCATTATGGGAAGTGGGAGGAGCTCAGGACTTGGATCCTAGTCTGTAAAAATTCTGCCAAATCGGATCTGAGGGTCGGATCCATAACGAAACCTTGAGGAGGAATGAAAGAGACATCAGGTAAATATTTTGGAGAAGGGGTGGGAAGGGGTATTACAATTTGAATACAGGAATTCATTCTTTCTTGCCGGACTGTCCTTGTTTCCGGAAGGTTCCCCTTCCTTCTTTTTAGATGCCCCTTTCCATAGTTTTTTGAAAGTCTGCTTGCCACAGGTTTGCTGAGTCTGCTTATTTTTTTTTTTTTGTATTTTTGTATTTTTATTTTAATAAAAGGACCCTGAGTAAAGGATGAAACCTTTAACAAACTTGGGGAGAGAAGAATAAAAAAATCTGACTCTCCTCTTGAATCTGTTTCGCTTTATCATCACATTTGTCAGGATCTCAGCAACAGATGGTGCAAACAACCTCCTTATCAAGGGGAGAAATCAAAACCTTAAGTTTAACATCTTCAGGCACATTTTGAAAATATAACCAAACAAACCTTTTCCTAACAGACTCAGTAGCTGCTGCTCTGGAAAAGGCATCAGCTGAGTCATAAGAAAATTTCAAAGAATATTTGGTTACTCAAGGAAACAGAAGCAATAAGAGTATTTGGAAAAAAAATGTCATCAGAAGAAGGAAAATGACAGTAATATTTCTCATATTTTCAAAAGAAACAAGCAAAAACTTTAAGATATGAGCTTGACAATTAAGAATCATAAAAAGAAGTGTGGAAGAGAAATACATTCTTTCCACAACTCTCTCAAAAGCTTTCCCATCCTTGTCAGAGGGGGATGGATCAGCATTTAACAAATGCTTAGCCGCAGAAGGACTTGAAAAGAAAATCACTGCAGGATCAGATCTGGATTAGAAAATACAAATTTCTAAGATATAGTAACTGTATACAATCTGTCTGTCTTCTTAGTAGGGGCTGCAAGCTGTCAGACGTTGCAGGCTGTAATAAAAACATCTTCCCAGGCCAGTAGCAGAGAAAAAACAGCAGTGGGATTAGGATATTCTAGTTGTAAAAAATTGTAACATATTGTTTCAAAGAAGCTGGAATGTCACTAGGCTCCCACTGAAAATTTTGCTTCAATTTTGATACCGTTTCAGAAAAAGAAAATTCTTCCAATGGTAAGTCAGAACAAATTCTCTCTTCAGAATCACAATCATTTGCCTGAGGAAAAGTAATAGCATTTGCTTCCTTAGAATCTATACAAAACTTGGCGTAAATAACTGTCTCGTCAGGTGGGTGGCTAACTGGCTCACCAATAGGACCCACAAGGTCAAAATAGGTGCCACCACCTCCGGCAGCAGACCTGTTACTATTGTTGTTTCCCGGGATCTGTCCTGGGACTCCTACTGTTTGGCATCTACTTCTCAGATGTCCAGGCAAAAACAAAGGGCCTGTGGCTGACCAAGTCTGCAGATGACTGTAAATTGGTTGCTGTCACTGACTCTCCAAATGATGGTAACATACTGTAAGAGGGTCTCACAGCTACAAATAACTGGTGCCAAAGTCATGGCCTTAAGTTAAATGCAAAAAAATGTATTATCATACCATTCAGTAAAAACATGGCCCCTACTGATTACCACATCAATGGCAACCCCCTAAGCACACAACCTGTGGGGAGAAACCTGGGTACTCAGGTTCACACGTTCATAGGTGTGTACTAGACTAATGGTCCTGGAGCCTTTACAAGCCTAGCCCACGGGATTACCCTGGCATTATGCCACCCAACCTTAGTTCCCAGTGCCTCTGTTGAATAGAGCCACTGGAGTGATTCGCTGGGTGATTTTCTATTTCCCATCCACTCATCTAGATTTCTCTTGAAGAGGGTCAGTGAGGTACTCTTCTTGACATGTATAGGAAGTCTATTCCATAGCATGTGCAGTCTCTGGGTTGTGAACCTGTCCCTCCAGCATGTTCTGTTGATTGTGGTAATGAGGTTGAGGTCTCTGGAGCGTGTGGTGCAGAGGGATTGGGATTTCTTTAGATATAGTATTTCTAACAGTGCTGGGTCAGACATGGCTTTGTAAGTCAAGCAGAGATCACCTCTAAGAAGGCAATATGAGACAGAGAATAGTTGGAGTTTTCTGAGTCTCTCCATATAGGACAAGTGTTTAAGGTCTAGGATCCTCTTTGTAAAGTACTTTTGTGGCCACTCCAGTTGTTGCAGGTGTCTAGTGAGGAACACGCCAAATGGGGCATTGTACTCGATGAGTGGCCTAATGAGGGAAGAGTAGAGGGAGACAATTACCTCTTTCTTCCTGGATGCAAAACCCTTAGTAATGAGATGTGCCACATGGAAGGACTTTCTGACTACAGTGGCAATGTGGTGGTCAAAAGAGAGGTTGGTGTCAACCTGTGTTCCCAGATCTCTTATAATGCCTTCTGTGTTCAGTGGATTATCGATGTGGTAATTCAAAGGAACCGGGTTTTTCCCAAGAGGGTTGACGACACATTTTTTGGCATTGAGCTTAAGGCCATGGTTCTGACACCAGTCACTGGTCTCAGTGAGGCCTTTCTGTAGGATGTCAACATCACTTGGGGAGTTAATAATAGCTCTCAACTTGCAATCGTCTGTGAACTTTGTCAGAAAGAGTCCCTTCATGTTGGCCTGGACTTAAGAAAAGTAGATACCAAACAGGAGAGGACCCAGGACTGAACCCTGTGGGACTCTACTCGTGACTGGCTGGCAGACTGACTTGGAGTTAGCTACTTTCACACTGTGGGTTCTATCTGTGAGCCAGTTTGCAACCTACCTAGTGATATAGGGGTTGATGCCTAGCTTAGTGAGTTTTTCTATATGATTCCTGAGTGGGGGATGGTATCAAAGGCCTTGGCCAAATCAAGTTAGGCTGTATGAACCACTTTGCTTTCATCCACAGCTCTGGTGACTGACTCAAAGAAGTTAACCAAGTTGAGCAGGCATGATCTACCCTTCACAAAACCAAACTGTGTGGGATACAGAGTTTGGAAATTCCATATATCCTTGTTTAATAGGTCCATGATGATGCATTCCATAGTGTTCCATAGCAGACTCATCAGACTAATGGGGTGGTAGTTCCCAGGGTCTGTAGTCCCTCTTGCTTTGTGGAGAGGGATGACTGTAGCAGTGTGCCATTCGGTAGGGACAAAGCCTGAGGTGAGGCTGTGATTGAACAGGGCACACAGGTGAGGTGACAGTTCACTCTGTAGTTCATATAGAACACAGCCTGGGATATTGTCAGGTCCTATAGAAGCTGTATTCTTGGTCTTGGACAGTGCTGTTTTAACCTGTGCAGCAGTAATACTGAGTGCCTGGCAATCTACTGGTATTGTGATTGGTCCTTTAGGGGGGAGAGGGGTAAAGTTGTTACTGAATCTGTCGGCCAGTATACTGGCAATATCTGTTGGCTCTGTATAGGAGGTACCATCGTGCAGTAGCTCAGAGCAAATTTGGGTATTGCCATGGATATTCTGTACATAACTATAGAAGGCCTTGTGGCTGTCTTTACTATCTGCTCCAATTCTGTTTTCATAGCTAGCTTTAGAGGATTTGATGTGGAATCTCAACCTTTTGTTGAGGCTGATAAGGGATTTTTCCAGGCTTGAGACTTTATCTTATTCAGCATCAGTTTCCTCCTTCTGTTGTAGAGTTTGTTTATGGAGGGGACCACAAGATCGGTTTCCTTTTTTTGGAGGAGAGTGTCTTGGTTCTATTGGGTATGGTGAGATCCATCCATTTGTGCTTGTGTTCCTACAGTGCATTGGTGTATGATTCAGCGGGCATGCAACTATTCTCCATTTGCATGGGTGCCATGAAGTTAGCCACCTCTGTTTATAGGAGCCCAATGTTAGCTTTGGAGATGTGTTTCATGGTGGTTACCTTTGCGGGGGTTTGGTGGGTGGGAGGAGTGTGGATTTCCAAGGTGATTAGTTTGTGGTTGGATCTAACTAGGGAGGAGTTGACTACTGGTGTAGAGCAATGGTCGCCCATGTTAGTAATGACCAGGTCAAGGATGTTGCTACCTCTAGTGGGAGCAAGAACGAGCTGGTCCAGGGCATTGGAATTAATGAATTCCAGGAAACATTGGGCAAGTGTATTGGTACATGAGTAGTTTTCCCAGTTAATGGAAGGGTAGTTGAAGTCACCCAGTATGAGAGTATTAGGTTGGACCCTAATATTCACTAAGGTGTTTAGGAACATGGAGTGTGAGTCTTGGGACATGGCTGGGGACCTATAGCAGGCTACGACCTGAATCGCTGTCCTACCCAATGTTAGCTGCACCTGAAGTATCTCAGATGCGTTATGTTGGGCTACCAGTCTAATGGTGTGCGCATCCATTATGAATATGGAAACACCACCACCTTTGGAGCTTCGGTCCAAGTTCTGGGACCAAAAGTTGTAGAATGAGTTATAGCTTGGTAGTGCAGGGGTGCTTTCTGCTGCCTTGAACCAGGTCTCTGTTACAGCACAAATGTCAATGTTCTTCAATTTAAGGAGTGCTTCGAGTGAGTGCATTTTCAGATTTAGACTTCTAGCATTGAGCAGCATAACCCTCATATTGCATTTGTTTGTAGCTGTTACAGTGGTAATTTGGTCTTTGGAATACCGCCTAAAAAAGGCACTATAGGGGTGGCAAGAGCCTTGGCCAGTATCCGGAAGCCCAGAGGTGACAGATGCAGGCCATCTCTGGCAAAGCCTCAAGGTCTGTCAGTCATGTCATCCCAGACAGACAGATACTGGATCCCCTTAGAATGACACCAGAAACGTAGCCAATTGTTGAAATCAATCATTTTCTGCTTGCACTGTGAAATAATTCTGGGTGATGGTAGGATGCTGCTCAAGGCTAGGGTCATATCCACCTGAGCTACATAATCCAAGAGCTCCACCATGTCTCTTTTCATGTAGTCCAGGGAGGTACATCTCAGGTCATTCACACCCACATGTACAATGACAGAGTCATATTTGTACCTGTTGTTGAGGGACCTGTGTGCATGCATTATGCGGTGGATCTTGGTGCCTGACAGGCAGCTGACTGTTACTTTCTCCTTATTCAACCTAGTGAGTGGGACATCGGTGTGCCTCACTATTGAGTCACCTATGACTAGTGTTTTGGGCATGCTGTTTTGCCTTAGGGGCTTTGGTTGAGTGGCACACTATTTAGGAGAGTTATGTGCCTCATGATTAGCGTTGTGTTGTGGTGGTCAAGTGCGTTTCTCATTGGAGGACTCTGCTGTTTGGGTAGATTTTTATTGAGAGCCTCCACGAAGGTGGGTGTGTGGTTTGTGTTTTTATGTGAAGGCAGTGCTGGTGTGTGTTCTGGAGGGCTATGTGTTCCATGTGGTGCGGTGCAAGTGTTGACCTTCTCCTCTTGACCAGCTGTTCTGGTCTTGGCTGGAGAGTGCGTGGCTTCCGGTTTGGATATATAAGTGCATTTCTCTCAAGTCTGAGTGCTGGGAGGTAAGAGGAGAGGGTTGTCAGTGTACATGAGGCAGTTGCTACATTGCCTCAGGATGCCCAAGTTCACCAGGTTAATAGGAGAAAGCACAGGGAACTGACCTTTAGACATGCCTGGAGAGGTGAGCATTAATAATAAGTACTGGAGCTGTTTCCTAGTAGAATGTTTAGTGCTGGTAGCACTTTTGTGTGCTACAATAATTGCTACAAGAAGTCTGGTAAAGTGCTAAACTAATAAGCTAATAAAAATGTAGGAGAGGAGAGAACTAGCAGATCTAAGGGAAAAATTAAAGAGCAGACTTTGGCACCACTCAGAAGCTTACAAACAGTCCTGGATACAGCAATTCTGTATTTGGACTAGACTAGTTACAGAAAAGGCAGGAAACAAGTGCAAATGCAGGCTTTTACACCAGAAAGTTGAAAGAGATAGAAGAAACTGCCCACAAGTGCAAATGCGGGCTTTTACACCAGAAAGTTGAAAGAGATGGAAAAACTGCGCAAACGGCCAATAAGCTACAATGTCTTGGCCAGGAACCACTCCTCTTGTGGTAGATAGGCTACCTAGTGCTTACCACTCCCACTGATAAGTTAGAACACTTCCCTTCAACACAGAAAGGCTTGGGGGGCTCAGAAGCTTACAAACAGTCCTGGATATGGCAAATCTGTATCTGGACTAGCTTAGGTTGACAACAATCTCACATTCAACCATCATGTGGTGGCAGTGGTCAGAAAAGCTTTTTACTTGGTTATCTCATAAGTAAAAGGATTGCATCCAGAAAAAAGGAGGTTATTACCTGTCTGTACTCCTTCCTCATCTGGCCTATAATTGAGTATAATGCCCCATTTGGTATGCACCTCTCCAAACACCTGCACCAACTGGAAAGGCCACAGAAACAGCTCACAAAGAGAATCCATGGCCTCCAACATCTGTCCTATGTGGACAGGCTTAAATCACTATCACTACTCTGTATCATACAGATTGCTCAGAGGTGATCTATGTCTCGCCTACAAGGCAATATCGGACCCTGCCCTACTAGAGATGCTCCATATCCATGTCTAACTCCTCACGCATTACCCACTTGATAGGCCTAAATGTAATATGCAACATCAACAAAACATGCTAGAGAGACAGGTTTGTTTCCCAGATGCTGCCCCATCTCTGGTACAAACTTATACATGTCAAACACAGAACCTTACTGACCCTCTTCAAGTGCAACCTTGATGAGTGGATGGAAAATCACAGATTTGTCCCAGGGGTTCCACCTTTGTCCCTCGGTGACAGGTGCTTACTGAGGGTTCTTTTTTGGGGATAAACTCTTGGTTAGGCTTGTAAGGACACCAGGGCCATTAACCTAGTAACCTCCTATGATCCTGTGAATCTTCACAAACTGGAAAATTCCTTTTTCCATTACTAGAAGGTTTAATCGCCTGAACTAATCCTTGTGCTAAACCCGATAAACCTTTCCTGTCTAAAGTAACAGAGACAGGAGAAGATAAATGCTGAATTTTCTGCATTTGTGTAATATCCATAGAAGCAGACCAGCTCATGTCAGAAATATCACCCCAGAGAACAGGCATTCTAGTTCTGCTAGATAGAGAAGCATTCCCTGCTCCTTCCTCTGAGACAAACAGGAGTGGTTCTCCTATGACCACCAAGGACACTCCAACAGCCACAGAGGATGTCTAACCCCAAGTCCATGCTGACTTAAGGGACCACACCACAGGAAATCAAGGAAGAAAATATAACCCATATGGCTAAGGCTACTGCAGCAGTGAACTGATGATAAACATTACTCAATTACTGTTGAATTTCAATAAAAACAAACTACTGTTATTTTCACCTAATCAAATATTATCAGAAACAATCCTTCAACATTAACTCTGCAAACAATGCCATAATAGAAACAGTAAACCATACAAAGTTTTTGGAGACAACATAGATGAAAATCTAAAATATGACCAACACATCACACTAGCAATAACAAAAAAAAAAAAAAAATCACCAAAAACTCTGGGTCTTTTACAGAGCCAATCCCTTCATACAGACTCTGCTAGGAAATCTATAGTATCATCCTACCTCCTTCTATCCGAAAAACAAGATTTAACACATGCTACAACAAAATAGCAAAGGTTACTGCCAACCTAACAATCAGGACCCACCAATGCCTGCCACTAATGCATTTAAAGTGGCTCATATTACCACATTATCTAACCTACTTCCAATTACTCACAGCCCATACTCTAATACACAAACCAGACAACTGCCCATATCTACAGAACACAGCACTACTCCCCTCCTACAGATCTACATTTTAGTAACAAATTTAGACTGATCACTATTAATACTAAAATAGTGCAAGCAACCCTCTTTATTAATCTTGTGTTGCCAAATGCTGGAGCTCCATCCTTCTGACCCTAAAACAAACAGATAATTCAAAGAGCTTTAAACATAACATAAAACAACACGTGAATACTTCATGGCTATGTTCATGCTCTCACCCAGTCTAATACTGCATTATCATTTTGTTGGCTTAACTCAAGCTCTAGACATATGTTCTTTCTTAGCTCCTTTCTTTAAGTCATCTCTCCAGTTAACATCCTATTTCTATATCTTGTTCCCTCACCACTAACTGTATTACTTCACCACTACCTTCACTTTTCTCATCATACTAAATACCTTTTTGCTTCCTCTTTCACCCTGTCCTACTAATTTTATTTTTTCATCTTAATCTAAGTTTATTATACTCATAAAGGTTTCTCTCATGAGCTTATTCTACAGGTATTAACTTATCTTTCCTCTTTTTTTCTATTTTTGTCAGTAACAGTCTTTATCTTCATAAAGTTTTAAAAGTCATACAAGATCTACACAATTTACATGTTCTCACTGTGCTTCTTATGGGACAAGATCAGTTATTAAAATTTATATTAATTTCAGTTTCATTGATGATTCTAAAATAGGATTATTAAAAAGCAAATATAATTTATATGTAGGGCTGTGGGAAAATACAGCTTCATAAGCAAAGTTACTGCTGTGTTTCAATTGCATTCTTTTAATATGTAACAAGGAAAAATAAGTGTTGAAGGAGCAGAGGCATGTTGGGTTCAAAGGTTCACAGGTGTGTACTAGGCTAATGGCCCTGGAGCCTTTACAAGCCTAGCCCATAAAAGTGCCTTGGCATTGTGCCACCATATATTTGTTCCCAGTGCTTCTATCAAGTACAGCCACTAGAGTGATCCCCGGGGTGAACTTTCTATTTCACATCCACTCATCAAGATTTCTCTTTATGACGGCTGGTGAGGCGCTTTGCTTGACATGTATGGGAAGTCTATTCCAGAGCATGGGCAGTCTCTGGGTTATGAGCCTGTCCCTCCAGCATGTTCTGTTGATTGTGGTAATGAGGTTGAGGTCTCTGGAGCATGTGGTGTGGCGGGATTGGGATTTCTTTAGATGTAGCATTTCTAACAGAGCTGGGTCAGACATAGTTCTGTAAGTCAAGCAGAGATCGCCTCTTAGTAGATGATATGAGACAAAGAATAGCTTGAGTCTGTACATGTAGGACATGTATTTATGGCCTAGGATCCTCTTCGTGAGATACTTTTGTGGCCTTTCCAGCTGTTGCATGTGTTTAGTGAGGTACATGCCAAATGGGGCATTATACTCGATGAGTGGCCTAATGAGGGAAGAGTAGAAAGAGATGATGACCTCTTTCTTCCTGGATGCAAAACCCTTGATAATGAGATGTGCCACATAGAATGACTTTCTGACCACGGTGGCAATGTGGTGGACGAAGGAGAAGTTGCTTTCAACCTGTGTCCCCAGATCTCTTATAATGCCTTCAGTGTTCAGTGGGATCCCATCAATGTGGTAATTAGTGGGAACTGAGTTTTTCCCAAAGGGGATGACAATGCATTTTTTGGCATTAAGCTTAAGGCCATGGTTTCAACACCAGTTATTGGTCTCAGTGAGGCCTTTATGTAGGATGTCTACATCACTTGGGAAGTTAATATTGGCTCCCAGCTTGCAGTCGTCTATGAACTTGGTCAGCCAGAGTCCCTCCGTGTTGGTCTGGACGTCTGAGAAGTAGATGCCAAACAGGAGAGGACCCAGAACTCATCCCTGTGGGACTCCACTTGTGACTGGTCAGCAGTCTGAGTTGGAGTGTGCTACTTTCACACTGTGGTATCTATCTGTGAGCCAGTTTGCAACCCACCTAGTGATACAGGGGTTGCTGCCTAGTTTGGTGAGTTTATCAATAATTCCTGAGTGAGGAATGGTATCAAAGACCTTGGCCAGCTCTAGGTAGGCTGTATGAACTACCTTGCCTTCATCCGCAGCTCTGGTGATTGACTCAAAGAAGTCAACCAGGTTAAGCAGGCATGATCTACCTTTCATAAAACCAAATTGTGTGGGATCTAGAGTTGGAGATTCCCTGTATCCTTGTTAAATAGGTCCATGAGGATGCGCTCCATAGCTTTACATATCAAACTTGTCAGGCTAATGGTGTGATAATTCCCAGGGTCTGTAGTCACTCCCCCTTTATGGAGAGGGATGACTGTAGCAGTGCACCATTCGGTAGGTATGAAGCCTGAGGTGAGGCTGTGATTAAAAAGGGCACACAGATGTGGTCCCAGTTCACCTTGTAGTTCATGTAGAAAACACCCAGGGATATTGTCGGGTCTGATGGAAGCTGTATTCTTGGGCTTGGACGATGCAGCTTTAACCTATGCTGCAGTAATGCTGGGTGCCTGGCATTCCTCCTGTGTTGTGATTGGTCTTTTAGGGGTGGAGAGAGGGGTAAAGTTAGCACTGAATCTGTGCAGTAACTCAGAGCAACTCTGGGTACTGCTTTGGATATTCTTGATATAACTATAGAAGACTTTGTGGTTGTTTTTGGTGTCTGCTGCAATTCTACTTTCATAGCTGGCTTTAAAGGTTTTGATGAGGGATCTCAAATTTTTGTTGAGGCTAGTAAGAGAGTTTTTCCACTCTTGGGACTTTCTGCAACAGTTTCTTCCTTCTATTGTAGAGTTTATTAATAGCAGGCCACCACCAGATTGGCTTCCTTTTTTTGGAGGAGAGCATCTTGGTTCTGTTGGGTATGGCTAGTTCCATGCATTTATGTACGTGTCCGTACAGTGCACTGGTGTATGATTCAGCATCATGCATCTATTTTCCATTGACATGGGTGTTGTGAAGTTAGCCATCTCTGTTTTTAGGAGCCCAAAGTCAGCTTTGGAGAAGTTTTACATTGCTGATACCTTTCCGGGGGGGGGGGGGGGGGTGAGATGTGGATTTCCATGGTGATTAGTTTGTGATTGGATCTAACCACGGAGGAATTGACTATTGGTGTAGAGCAACAGTTGCCCATATTAGTAATAACTAGGTCAAGAATGTTGCTTCCTCTAGTGGGAGTAAGAATGAGCTGGTCCAGGACATTGGAACTGATGAATTCCAGGAAGCGTTGGACCAGTGTATTGGTGCATGAGTAGTTTTCCCAGTTGATGGAGGGGTAGTTGAAGTCACCTAACATGACAGTGTTGGGGTTGGACCCTATTAGTTTCAAGGGTGCTTAGGAATGTGGAGTAACAGCCTTGGGACATGGTTGGGGACCTATAGCCGGCTACAACCTGAATCACCATCTTACCCAATGTTAGTTGTACCTAAAGTATCTCAGATGCATTATCCTGGGCTAGCAGTCTGGAGGTGCGCATATCCTTTATGAATATGGAGACACCACCACCTTTGGAGCTTCAGTCCATGTTCTGGGGCCGAAAGGTGTGGAATGAGTTATAGCCTGGTAGCACAGGGGTGCTTTCTGCTCTTTAAACCAGGTCTCTGTTACAGCACAAATATCGATGTTCTCCCTTTTAAGGGGTGCTTCAAGCAAGTGCATCTTGAGATTTAGACTTCTAGCATTGAGCAGTATGACCATCATATTGCATTTATTTATAGCTGTTACAGTAGGAGTTTGGTCTTTGGAATATCACCTAAAAAAAGGCACTATAGGGATGGCAAGAGCCTTAGCCAGTGTCCAGAAACCTGGGGGTGACAGATGCAGGCCATCTCTGGCAAAGCATTGAGGTCTGTCAATCATGCCATCCCAAGCAGACAGATACTGGAGCCCCTTCGTATGACACCAGAAAGTTAGGCATGTTAACTAGTGTAAAAGGAATTTGTTAGCCTGACTCCTCCAGGCTAGGAGTGTATTGCTGGTAAGGAAGGTTTGAAATCTCCAAGGTCAAAAAACAAGACCCTTGGAGCAGGTGGGGCATGTAAAGGAAGGTGTTCACATGAAGTCCAAGGCGAGAATTACAAGGAATGAAAACATTTCTAAAATCACTGATTTATTACAAGTATCGTAAACATAAAAACTTTGCATGGTTGAATTGATAAGCAAGTGTATAAAAGATGCAGTTTCATTTGTTCAGAGAGACTGGTTTACAAACTGTTATGAAGATTGTCTCCCAGCTCTGTAAATAAAAGTTCTGTTTGCACATCCTAAAGTGTTGTTCCTGACTGAAACCAAATGAGATAAATTCTTAATGTTATTTATTTATTACTATAACATTTTTGGTGCCATGACTCAGATCTAAAGACAGTCCTGGAATAGGGCCCATCACAGATTTTCTTTGAGTTCCACACTGCTTTGTATGGAATAGTCAGAGACTCAGATGTGCAGCTATTCAGGGTATGCAAACATACTAGCCTTGGTAGGGAAATTGTTTTGTAAGGGAAAAGAGTTGGTTTATGTTTTTATCTCTTTCTCTCCTTTAGATAATTTTAGCAAAAGTAGAATAAGTGAATGATTATGTTTTGTTTGACTGAATTGTTTGTAAGGTATACAAAGTAATAGTGGGAGGACCCCCAGCAAATAAGAACAGTAAATGAATGTGTGCATACAGCAAAGGACAAATTAACATAAGAAGGCACCTTGTGTCGAGGGCAGTACCCTCAGGATTGAAAGGTGAGAGGTACTTGAGATGTTTTGTGTTGTTAATGTATGAATGAATTAGAAAAGAGAAAAAAAGAGAGGGAAAAAAGTTAAAGATAAAGTTAAAACAAGTTCATGAGCCTACAGCATGTTGTGACGTAGAGTATACACTGCTGAAACAAATTCATGAGCCCACAGCATGTTGGGAAGTAGAGTATATACTGTTGAAACAAGATCATGAGCCTACAGCATGTTGGGAAGTATAGTATACATTGTTAAAACAAATTCATGAGCCCATAGCATGCTGGTACATAGGTGTGATTGTGCAGAAGTACCCGCAGAGGGTCAGAAAGAGTGGTCAGTTCTGGGCACAGTACCTATCCACCTCATTATTCCAATCACAATGCTGGAGCTGTAACTTTTGAATTCACACTCGGATGAAAGCAAGGGGGTGCTGTGGGAAAAGGCTGATTGAAACCTTTCCTCTGTCGTTGTATGCCAACAAACTTTCTGTCCTTCCCTCCCTATATGGTGTGTGGATTACTATAGTTATTTTCTGTCCTCGGAACTGCCAAGATCCAAGATTTGTAAGATAAGGTAAGCCTTAACATTTTTTATTTATAAAATAAGAAAAATGGGAGCAAAGATAAGCAAGATCAAATCCCTGAAAAGGGAACACCTGCATATTTTATGTGTCATAACTATGGAAAAGAAAGTTGTAAATATTTGCTTGACTGGTTTTAGCTTACTAAGAATTGTTCTGGTGGGGGATTTCCATTAAATGGAACTTATGAAAAGACTAAATTGATGACACTAAAATGTATTTTGGAAGAAAAGAAAAGCAAAGTTAAGTGGGGAACAAATGACAGTATTTTATTCTTGGTACATTGAAGCACTTAAAAGGAAAAAAAGAGTCAGCATTAAGAGGGTTGCAGGATACTAATAACAAATTGTTGCAAAAGGTAAACAAGGTTAAAAAGGCAGTACAGACCAGTAAAAAGGGATCCTTTTATCCTGTCTTAGCAGGTTTGGAACAAACTGAGAAAGGCCAAAAAGCATAAACATATGAAGAGGATGATAATCCTCCAGCAGCTACTGCACCCTCACCCCCATATGCACAGGTGCGAGTACCTCCTGTCCAAGATTCTGCTGTTTCTCAGACTCCTACCTTTCGGTCAACTGTTCATTGGACACCCAGTCAGTGTGATACTGTTACATCTCAGACTAGTTTCCCTGTTCAATCTTCATCTTCTGAACAGACATCTGCAGTCGAGGGGAGGGTTCTTCTTCCTATCCTTCTCGGATAGCTTCTATGTCCCCAACAGGGGCATTAGTATTTGATACTCCTGTAGCTCATCATACACGCTCACATGACAGGGTACAACAGAAGATCGTAGCCTCTTAAGGGGATCTCTGGCACCTCTCATGGAAATTCTGGGGGCTAATAATAGAGAACTTGTTCATCATCCTTGGATCCTTGCTGATTTTCATACTATGTCTAAAAGTTTCCAAATATTAGGGAAATCCATTAAAGTTCAGGGAATAATTAAAAACTATAATAGAATGTTACAATCATACTTTGACAGATTTAAATCAGCTGCTTAGGGTAGTTACTTCAGATGAAATAAGGAAGCAGTTACTGGAAAAGGCTGAGATAACAGATTTTACTTTCACAGGAAAAGCATTAACAGATAAATGGAAAGCATTGTCAAAAAAAATTACAGACGTGTGCCAAGTTAGGACTGATTGATCTAAAATACAGGCATATAAACAAAATAAAGGGGGAAGCCCCCTGCAGATTATTTCAGTTGCCTTAAAACAGTATTTGCTAGACATTCAGGAGTACCAGACTCAGAAGAGCAAGCTAAGCCAGCTATTGCAGCAGCTTTTGTGCAGGGTCTGTAAGCTACTGTACAAAATCAAATAAAGCAAGTGCTCATAGACTGGCAGGGAAAGGACTTAGAGTCTTTATTAAGTGCTGCAAATCACTCTACAGAGTATTAGGAAAAACAGAGAAAGGATACTGAGGATAAGCTGCTGACTTTACAAATCAGGGAGCTAGAAAACCTGAGGGGTCAACGCAGAAGCAGGGAAAGAGGTAGAGGGATTGCTAGAGGATTTAGTAAAAGTGCTGGCCGAGGAGAACAAAGTGCAGCTGGTTGGCAATGATGAGCTGGCAGTGCCCCTCTGGCTTCATCAAACACACTTGCGTCAATTGTGGAAAAGCAGGACATTGGAGAGGAGAATGTTCACACAGGCAAAAGCAGAGAGTCCGAGACACTTGGACTGAATGGTAACCAAATTATAATAACGCAGTTTTCCTCCACCACCACCCTCACATTGGAAGGAGTCAGGAAGCCCCGTACTGACTAGGTCAGGGAAATAAAGCAGAAATAAATCTTAATCCTCAACAGACTTCTCAACCATCCCGAATTACTCAGTTTTTATCGAGTATTGGGGTTCCAATAATGGGGAGCCACGATTCCCGAGTGGCACCCCTTCTTTTTCGATTTAAGAATCTATTTTTTTTTATTCCGTGCTTTCGGAGCTGATGTCATCACGTGTGCGATGACGTCAGCTCCATCAACCTGTCAGAATTAAGCTCAGATGTGTGCGCGTGTGATGTGCATTTGTTTGAATGCTGAAACTGTTTGAATACTGTCCCGTGGACTGTTTGGGCAGAATGGAGCTTATTTAGAAGGCTGAAATGGTTTGAATACTGCAGTTTACGGGCTTCTTAGTGAGCCGGTTCAGGCACATTGGATTTTACAATTGCAGAGGAAGAATGTGAAGCTATTGATGGATTGTACAAATGCTGCAGAAGAAGCTGGCGACCTTAAGGTACCTAAGGGGTGTGAAAAGTGAAAAACACCATACTCTCTGCTCTGTTTCTGTCTGCTGTGTCCTTTTGATGGACGTAACATAAACAGAAACATCCTTGACTAACACTGTCTTCTCTTATCTGGCAGGAAAAAGTACAGTTTTGTACCTACCATAAATGTAGATGTTCGAGGATCCACATTGCTGCAGTCCTAACCATTGGGTAGTCCGCTGTCCCAGTCGGCCCGAATACCAAAGTATATGGCTGACGTCGGTCAGGGCGCATTAGTCTGACGTCAGGACGTCAGGGTACTAATGCGCATGACCGACGTCATATCCTCAGTCTTTTCTTGCCCCAGATGTCAGAAGACCCTAAAAAGACAAGGCCAAAACCAAAAACACCAAACACTCCTGCACCAAAAATATGTACAATATATACAAAATTACAAGAGTATAACCTCACCCACACAACCACCCCTAAACACAGAGGGGAAGGAGGGAGGGTAAATTGGACTGCAGCAATGTGGATCCTCGAACATCTACATTTATGGTAGGTACAAAACTGTACTATGTTCTTCATTCCACATTGCTGCAGTCCTAACCATTGGGTAGAATCCCAAAGCAGAGGTAAGGGAGGCTGGCAAATCATAAGGAAGCAGGAGCTGTCAACATGCCTTGCAAAATAGCAGTGGCAAAACCAGCCCTAGATTTAGAGTAGAGAGGAAGGTGGTAATGCTTAGAGAAAGTATGCACTGAACTCCAAGTAGCTGCCTCCAAAATATCCTTAGTTGCCACCCCTTAGAAATGCTGTTGAAGTGGCAGTAGCCCTAGTGGAATGAGGCCTAATCCCAGCTGGAATCTCCTTGCCATGATGGGAATAACAAAATGCAATGCAAAACCCAATCCACTTAGAAATAGTTTGTTTTGACACAGGCTTGCCCTGAGAACTCAAAGCAAAAGAAACAAACAACTGCTGAGACTGCCTAAAATCCTTGGTCCTGCTTAAATAATAACGCAACTGCCTGTGTACATCTAAAGTGTGCAAAATCTTTTCCCCCTTATTTTGGGGATCTGCATAGAAAGTAGGCAAATGAATAGTTTGGTTTAAAGCCACACTAGAAACCACCTTAGGCATAAAAGAAGGATTAGTACGTAATGATACCCTATCCTTATGGAAAATCAAAAAAGGCTCTACCGCCATAAGGGCCTGCAATTCAGAAACCCTTCTTGCAGAAGTAATGGCCAACAAAAAGCAGTCTTCCATGACAAGTATTTCAATTCAGCAGTAGCCGAGGCTCAAAAGGTTGTAGAGTAAGTTTCTCCAACACAAAATTGAGATCCCAAGCAGGAGTAGGAGCTCTCGTGGGGTCTTATATTCTTTGCCCCTCTAAGAAATTGCTTGAACAAAGGATGCGAAAACAATGGTGGGTCACAATCATAGTGAGCTGAAATTGCTGCAGCATGAATCTTAATGGAAGAGAAAGACAAACCTTTGTCCAATAACTCAGTAAGATATTGAAGAGCCACACTCAAATTAGGCTCAGAAATCTCCAAATTCTTTGCTGCACTCCAAAATAAAAATCTCTTCCATTTTTCTGCGTACACCTTCCTTGTACTAGGTCTTCTGGCTTCCATAATCACATTTAAAACTTGTTGAGGAAGTTGAGACCTGCTGTGTTTCAAAACAGAATATGCCAGGCTGTTAGATGAAGAGAGTGAAGCTTGACATTGAGCAGGTGACCGTCCCTCTGAGACAACAGGTGTGGAATCAAAGGTAAAGGCCATGGAGGCTTCCTTACCAAACTCCTCAGTAATGGGTACCAGTGTTGCCGAGGCCAATCTGGAGCTATTAAAATCATCCTTGGCATGTCTTGTCTGACCTTTAGGAGCACCTTTGGGAGAAGAGGCAGAGGTGGAAAGGCATACACATGAAGATTTTTCCAACTGAAAGAAAGAGCATCCACTTTCCAAGCTGTGTGATGAAACCGCTTTGTGCAAAACTTTGGCAGCTGGTGGTTTAGTGGAGAAGCGAACAGATCTATGTCTGGAGTTCCCCATGACACTGTCAATTTCGAAATACATGAAGATCCAGTTTCCACTCGTGGGGATCCATGATTTGTCTGCTTAACACATCTGCTAAGGAGTTCTGTGCTCCCGGCAGAAACCTTGCCTGAAGAGTTAGTTGCAAGCTGAGCGCAGTCTCCCATAAAATCATTGCTTGCCTGCACAACGGGTAAGAATGTGTTCCCCCTTGTTTGTTGATATACCACATGACAGTTGTGTTGTCTGTTAGAATCAACACCTGCCCTGGAAGAAGTAACTCCTTGAAAGCCATTAATGCAAACTGGACTGCTAACATCTCCTTCATGTTGATATGTAGATGCTGTAGTCTGGCAGGCCACTTGTCTTGTATCCACTTTCCATTTAGATGAGCTCCCCAAGCAATGTCTGAGGCATCTGTCGTTAGAATCTGACTCGCCTCTGGCCGGGTCACAGAGAGTCCCTTGTTTAGGTGACATTCCTGAGCCCACCACAAAATTTCCTGTTGAATGCAAGGTATTATTTGAATGACAGTGTCCAAATCCTGGCAGTGCTGTGTCCATACATTTTTGAGATACCATTGCAGCTTCCTCATATGCAGTTTGGCATTGGGAAGCACCAGAATACAAGATGCCATGAACCCTAAGGCTTGAAGGACTGTCCTTGCAGTCAGCCCGGACTGAAGAGATAGTTGATGGAAGTAAATGGAAAGATTCTTTTGTTTGTCCGGGGTTAAAAAGGCCATCTGGGCTGCTGTATTCAGTATCACACCCAGAAAGCACATGTCTTGAGAGGGTACTAGACTGGACTTTATTTCGTTCACAGAATACCCTAGGCATCTTAGCACTGCTATCACATATTCCAAATGCTGTAAAAGGTCTTCCTTTTCTTGAGCCAGAATCAGGCAGTCGTCCAAGTAAGGATAGATCTGAATTCCTTTTAGCCTGAAGTAAGCTATCACTGGAGCCAGAACCTTTGTGAATACTCTGGGTGCAGTAGATAAGCCAAAGGGCAATGCAGAGAACTGATAATGGGAATTTCCAGCCCGAAACGCAGATACTTCCTGCAACTTAGTCTGATAGGCACATGAAGGTAAGCCTCCTTGAGATCTAAAGTTACCATCCAGTGATCTTTGCCCAGCAGAGGTAAAAGCTGTTGTAACGTCAACATTTTGAACTTGGGAATGTCCAGATAAGTGTTGAGGATAGATAAATCCAAAATTGGTCTCCATGTGTTCCCCTTCTTTGGTACTAGGAACAGGCGAGAATAAAATCCTAGGCCCCTTTCTGGCACAGGAACTGGCTGAATGGCCCCTATTAGGAGTAACAGAGAAATTTGCTTGTGAGCCTCTTTTCTTTGTAGAGGAGGAATGTCTGGCATGCCTTTGAAAGGAGGCAAGGTATGGAAATAAAACCTGTAACCGTGGTGAATGATATCCAAAACCCATCTGTCGTGGGTAATTAAATCCCAATTTTCTTTGAAAAGAGCCAACCTTCCTCCCAAAGGTGCTGCCAGACGAGAATGTACTGGCAGCTGAAAAGGCAGGTCATTGGGTCTGTTTACGAAAGGACTGACCCCTGCCCTCACCAGAAGTCTGAGCAGGTGAACTCCCTGTTCTAGGCCTAAAAGAACCTTGAGCTCTGCCCCTACCATGCCTAGGCCTACCCCTAGACTGGGAATCATAAGCAGGATATGTCCATCCCTTAGTAGGCCAATTTCTACTAAACTTCGGAGGCTGCACCTGCAAAAAATCTTTAACAGTTTGCATAGACTTAGCCTTGTCCTCCATTTTCTTTAAAACTGCTTCCACAGGCGAACCAAACAACACGTCAGACTGTAAAGGAGCATCCAAAATCCTCGTCTTAACATGCTCAGCTAAATTCTGATCCCTCAACCAGGCGTGCCTACGAAGAACAGAACCAGTGGCAGCCACCCTCGAGGAGGCCTGCACAGCATCAAAACCACATTGCAAGGAATGCTTACCCACCTGTTCAGACACATGAACTAAATCCTGCAACTCTTTACACTCAATACCTTCCGCCAGAGCATCCACCTTAGACTTCAATTGTGAAAGGAGATAATTTTGATATTTTAACATGTGAAACTGGCAATTCAACGCCCTCATGGCTAAAGTGGAAGAAGTATACACTTTCTTTCCCCATCTATCCAAAGCCCTTGCCTCTTTATCAGGAGGAACAGGATTTTTAACAACAGAAGCCTTAACACCTTTAGGCCCCTGAGAGACAGTTTCGGGTCTGCCCTAGGACTCTTAAAAGATACTTATGAGCTTCAGGCACCCTATAGTACCTATCCGGTTTAACTGGGGCAGGAGGCAAAGAATCAGGGTTCAGGGAAGCCTCTGCAAAAACATCTTCCACCACATTCAGAACAGGAGGTATAGCTAAAGGCCTATGCTGGGGTAAAAACAAGAATTCCCTAAGCCTCTTCCTGGAATCAGAGAAATCTTGACCTTCCCATTTAAAATGCTCCCTCATGGAATGCAGAGTCTCTGAAAATGAAAAATCCTCAGGAGGAGAAGCTGAAGGAGTAGAGTCATCCACATCAGAATCAGAATAAGGAGGATACTCCTGCAAGTCTTCAGCTGAAGACTCAGAAGCCTCCGAACAATGCTCAAAACTCTCAAACTCAGGTTCCACCCTAGGCCTCTTATCAGGAGGGGGCATAGAACCTCTAATCATAGTAATCAAATCCTCTGCCATTTTAAGCATATGTTTCTTAGGCAAAGATCCTGAAGAGCTAGGAGAAACCCCCACTGAAGTTAAACCTGGCATGCCTCTCAAAGAAGCCTTGGAAACAGAAGGGGAGGCTCTAACCACCTTAGGAAGAGAGGGAAGAACAGCCACCTGAGAGGCCCGTTCAGCCTGGCCTACCTCCTGAGAGGACACATCCTGTAACAGTAAAGTCTCTCCCTGAGACTCCAAAGAAACTCCTGGCAGAACCTCCGGCTCCACTGAGCCTTCTAAAGAACCGACGTCCGGGACTGTCGGTTCTTCCACTCTAGGCTTTGTTGCTTTGTCCTTGCGCTTTTGGGCCAGGCGCCGGAGCCTCCGGCGGCATTTTATAATTACAACGCTTCCCAAAAACTAACCTGGCACAGTCTAACCTTCTCTTAATAGTGCGTTTGTTAAATCTAGCACAAGAGCGGCATCCAACAACGTCGTGCTCAGGCCCTAAACAAGGTATACACAAGGTATGGTAATCCCTATGAGGTATCTGTTTCCCACAAGAAATACAGTTATTCACTTTTTCTGACATCCGGTTAAATACTGAGGCAAGAAAAAACCAAAATATTCCCCAACGGGGTACTTAGCCAACTTTGATTCGGTCTGAAACTCCGACTTCAGAAAATTTCAGAACGCCAACCTGCACTCGCAAAACTGCTTCTGCATCGGACCATGCGGCAAAAAAGACTGAGGATATGACGTCGGTCATGCGCATTAGTACCCTGGCGTCCTGACGTCAGACTAATGCGCCCTGACCGACGTCAGCCATATACTTTGGTATTCGGGCCGACTGGGACAGCGGACTACCCAATGGTTAGGACTGCAGCAATGTGGAATGAAGAACATCTTAATTCTACCTCTATCAGACATATGTACAGTAAATACAAAACAAACAGAAATGAAAGCAATGCTGTTACTCATTTGTAAACCACTTATTTTGCAGACTTTTGTCATGTTCAGTTTTTAGCTATGTTTTACTGCATTGTATTTTGCTGTATTGTACTTTTTCATCACTTCTCCTTCTTGTACTATACTACATTTCTTTCATTTTATGTTATTGTGCCTTATAAGTATAATTCTGAATTCTCTGTCCATAAAAGAAGAACCCTTTTCAGGACTGTAAGCCCATTCCCTAACCAGGCTTCTCTGCTGTAGTACTATGTACAACTCTGGCTTAGATCTGTGGTGACAAGTGCATGTTGTGCTACCAAATTTGCCTGTGGTGCATTTATCTTAATTACTGCTGTCTACTTTGGTTTCTCTTGTAACTGTCACATATGAAACAATGTTTCAGGATGGTAGCAGCCAGCCTTCTTACACCCATATCATTCTGCAGTGATGTCATGTTGTTTTTTCCTGTTTTAAGAAAAGGGAACTGAAATAGTCACGATCATGATTGCCTTTGCAAACATGCAAATGCCATGAAGCAGAAGTTAATCATACACCTGCAGCTTTTATTTCTTCATATCCTTCCTCATTTCTGAAGCCCAAGACAATACTACAAAACCTGAGCTGTTCTTAGATTTTGTGTGTGACATAAGTTACTGATTTATTTAATATTTGTTAACTACATATGATATGAAGCACAAATGCCTATTTTCACTGGTGACATGCAAAATAGGGTGGCATGCCAAGTTACACAGTACACAGCTAGAGACTGTTAAATTCAGGTTCAGTTTGCATGACTGTACCTGCTCCCTATTGAAATATTGGCACTGTTAATAATGAGTGCTGAAAATCTGGGAAAAAAAGACTAAAAACCCAGAGAGGACTGAATCTCAAAAATCGCTCTTCTACTTGAGTTTATGCCTCACATCTAGTTTTCAGGATTTTGCATTTGAATTTCAAACTTCATATTCTTCGGAAAATAAATGGTAAAACAAAACCTTTTATTCTAGCAATTTTCTAAGTTTGTAAGATCAGTATTTGAAATGTTTCCCTATTCTGGGGCTGTATTCCCCCATTACTGGCTTTGTTCTGCTTTTTTTGTACTAAATGGTTGAGAGCTATGGTGAGAAGTGAGAACTGAATTCATTAAATGGTAGCCATTTAAGTTTCAGTATTCCAGTCTTTCAGGAAACTGCTGATTTGGCTTAGTGGTATGTTGTTCTGACTGTAGTGTACAGGCACCAGGGTTCAAGACTTGGCAGGGAAATGCATGGTGGTAACACAATGTTTTATTCAAGCAACTTTCCAAAATTATACAAGCAATGTTTAAAATGTGTCCCTGTTTTTTTGCCCCCCCCCAATTGAAAATAAGTGAAAGAAGCTGTGCAACATGCCTATGACTTACACTATTATGATTTTATATATATATATATATATATATATATATATATATATATATATATATATATATATATATATATACATATATATATATATATATATATATATATTTATATATACACATACATATGTATATATATATATATATATATATATATATATATATATATATATATATATATATATATATTTTGTGTGTGTGTCGAAGTAGACTGTTATTATGGAAATGTTCTGAATAGGGCAGCTTTGTCATTATTGGTGCATGCATTTTGCTTCATTGCCTACTAGAAAAATGTTCAAACAAATTTAAAATGGAATTGTGTGTGGAAGTAGACTTTTATGATGGAAATGTTCTGAATATAACAGTTTTGTCATTATTGGTTCGTGCATTTTGTTTTATTGCCTACTGGAAAACTGTTTAAACAATAAATTTAAAATGCGCTCTAACATAAGTCTAACAAGTGTGCTGGATTATGCAAGGAATATAATTTAATAACGTCAGGAAGGTGTATCAAAGAATGCATGTATGTTTCTTGTTTTGTGTGCAAGGGGCCTCTGATTTGAAAACAGCCCAAAGGTAATCTTTATCCACAGGCCAGATGCATTTTCTTTGGATGTGGTGTGGGTTTCAATGCTGTTTCAATGAATGTGAGTTTCAAGGGCAGATAAGTTTTAATGCCAAGTCTATTTTCATTGTGCGACAGTATTGCTTTTTTAGCAGATATCTTTTATTGTTTGTGCATTGTGCTATAAAATGTAAAAAAATAAAATCCAAATAATCATTGTAAAAATAAAGCAGTATGCACACATTAGTGTTTATGGTAAATGGGGTGAAATAGCCAGGTAATGGGACATTGGAATGGCTGCAACGGGACTCTGGTGCTATATTTTGGTTCTGTTTTTCAGTTTGCATTTGAAAGTTGGTATCCCACAATTCCACTGGAGCGGGCAGGGTTGTGTAATTATGTATGCAAATTTTATGTTAATCAGTGTACAGATTTGTACCTATTTTTCATGGGCCTTGCCCAGATTTTTGATGTTTCCAAGTTGAGAGGTATGTGGACCTTGCGTTAAGATGAAAATAAATTCAAAGAAAATCCCATTTCAAGTGGACACTGGAATCACTAGGTCAGTGCTAAAAATTACTTCAGATAGTCAAATACCAGTATCAAAGCATAAAGTAAAGGCAGTTGGAGTAACAAATGCTGCTGTTACATGCCTTCTTTCTGAACCTTTACCCATTTTTTATGTCTGATCGAAGAAAGTCATTCTTTCCTTTTGAGTACTACTGCACCAGTAAATCTGCTAGGAAGAAATTTGTTATACAAGCTGAGTTGTACTATTTACTGTACCCCAGAAGGGGTGTTTCTGGATGTTCTGACAAAATCAGAGGGGGAAGTATTGGCAGTTTTAGCAAAAGCTGAGGAACAGCCTGTTGGAAGCATACAGGCAAATGAAAAGTTACTACAGCAGGTACCTGACAACTTGTGGGTTAAACATGCAAATGAAGTAGGTTTACTGAAATCAGCAGAACCAGTAAAAATAAAATTAAATTCATCTAAACCTCTTCCTAGAGTTCCACAATATCCACTAAAGCCGGAAGCAGAGCAGGGAATCAGACCTGTAATTCAGTCAATGATACAACAAGGAATAATAATACCAGGTAAAACCCCTTGTAATACTCCTATTTTCCCTGTGAAAAAGCCAGGAAAGGATACTTATAGATGTGTGCAAGATTTAAGGGCTGTATATAATGCAGTATTGCCTACTTTTCCTGTTGTTCCAAATCCAGCAACAATACTGAGTTGCATACCACCTACAGCTAGTTACTTTTCCATAATAGATTTATGTTCAGCATTGTTTTCCATAACCATTCACCACGAGAGTCAGTTTCTGTTTGCTTTTACTTATCAGGGACATCAATATACCTGGACATGGTTGCCACAAGGAAATACTGAATCTACTTCATTATTTTCTCAAATTCTGAAAAATGATTTGGAGAAAAAGAAGTTATGTACTCACCATAATGTTTCATTTGAGTAGTTATACTTAATTTTTCTGCAACCTGTGGGTATATGGATCAGTATCGGATCCGAGCCGGCAACTTTTTTTCTAGCATCTGCTCCAAGCTCTGAGCTCCTCCCCTTACCCATAATGCACTACCATCTCCTATCTTCCCTTAGATCGAGTTTGCTGCAACTAAATACATAAGTAACTCAGCCCAATGAACCAAACCTGAAAAGACAGGACAAGGTCCGGGGGACGGAGGGAGGGGATGTTGCAGAAAAATGAAGTATAACTGCTCAGATGGAACGTTATGGTGAGTACATAACTTCTATATCTGAAGTAGTTAACTTCATTTTATCTGCAACCTGTGGGACAGAGTCCCCAGCTACTTCCAATCCTGGGAGGCCCTTATGGAAGGATATTCCTGAGCATCGCAGAGCCAAAGGATGCTCTACCCCTAGAAATCAGATCTAATTTGTAATGGGAAATGAAAGTATGTGAATTGGCCCAGGTCGCTGCTACACAAATGTCGTCCAAAGGAACCCTAGACCAAAAGGCAGCAGAAGTCGCCATTGACCTGGTAGAATGAACCTTAACAATACCTGGAGGAGATAAACCTTTTGCTTTGTAGGCATGTGAAATGCAAAGAGTGATCCATCTGGCCAAAGAAACTTTAGAAATAGCTTTTCCCAGAAATGCTTTGGAAAAGGAAACAAACAACTGGTCAGTCTTGCGAAAAGATTTTGTTCTATGAAGCTAAAAACTAAGCTGTCTATGAACATCTAACAAATGAAGTTTGTATTCACCTTTATTTTGGAAGTTAGGGAAGAAAACGGGCAAATTAATGGACTGGTTTATGTTTGCTTCAGATGCCACTTTGGGTAAGAAGGAACAATTAGTATGAAGAGAGACCCTATCCTTATGGAAGACCAAATACGGAGGCATGGCAGACAGAGCTTGAAGCTCAGAAACCCTCCTAGCAGATGTAATGTCGACTAGGAAAGCTGTCTTCCAGGATAAAAATTTCAAATCCACCGAAGCTGCAGGTTCGAACAGAAGAGCCACCAATGCCTGTAAAACAAAGGTAAGGTCCCAAGGAGGCAATGAATTCTTGACAGGTGGACATAAGAAAATTACCTTTAAGAAAAGCCTTACACAGTCTAGAGGAGGCTAAAGCAATGTTGTCTTTACCAACATGAAAATTAGAAATGGCTGCCAATTGTACTTTCACTGTGGAGGAAGTAGCTCCTTGCTGAAAAATTCCAGACAAGAAATCCAACACCGCTGGAACAGGGGCTGTAAAGGGATCTAGTTTTCTCTGTGAGGCCCAAATAGAAAAGTGCTTCCATTTATTGCGATAAAGTTTCCTAGTGGAATCTTTAAGAGAAGCCACCAGAATGGATTTTACCTGGGATGAAAGACTGGGAGTCCTGGCAATCAACGGAACTGGAGCAACCAAGCTGTCAGCTTGAGGCTGCCCAGATCAGGCCGACGGGCCCCCGACGGATGGGAGATTAGATCTGGGCAGGGATCCAAAACCCACAGGGGAGCTAAGAGATGAGACCAAAGGAATGGGAACCAAACCTGACAAGGCCAGAATGGGACAATGAGGATAACTTTGCACCGCAGTCAGCAAGCTTTCTGAAGAAACTTCGGAATGAGTGGCAATGGTGGATAAGCATACAGAAGCCCAGGGGGCCAAGCATGGACTAGAGCGTCTCTGGGGACTTCCGCTGGTGAGGGAATCAGAGCAAGAATCAGAGCAAAGAACTCGCTGCACTTTGCACTGGACGGAAATACGAAGAGATCGCAGCAAGGCTGCCCCCATGCATGGAAGATCTCCTCCGCTACTGACTGTTTCAGAGACCACTCATACGGCATCAGAATAGCCCGTCTCAATCTGTCTGCCTAAATGTTGGAGCGCCCCAGGATGTGCATTGTTAACAGAAACTGACCGGTGGAGATCGCTGATTCCCACACTCTCATGGCCTCGCGACATAGGGGGTAGGATCTGGTTCCCCCCTGCTTGTTGACATACCAGACAACCGACATGTTGTCTGACTGAATTGCAATCAATCTGAGAGGAAGGACAGTGTGAAAAGCTTCCAACACTAAAAGCACTGTCCTCATCTCTAGAATATTTATGTGCAACTTGGTCTCTGACTGGGACCATGTGCCTTGGATTGTCCTTCCCAAACAGTGTCTCCCCCCCACTCGAGTTGGGAGGCATCCGTGGTCACTGTGGCTTGGACTGGAGATGACGCAAAGGGGCGTCCTTCTGATATCTCCGCTGAACTTAACCACCAAAGAAGAGATGTCCTGCAGAAGTGACTGATCCTGATCAGAAATTCCATGGGCAGGTCTAGCCAAGACCATTGAACAGCCAGAGTCCATTGAAGAACCCGCATATGAAGGCGTGCACAAAGGAGAATCGATATGGAGGCAGCCATGGAGCCCAGAGCCCGGAGAACCTCGCTCGCCTTTAGAGACTTGGAGTTCGCTATCTGAGCTATGTGGCACCTGAGGTGTAAGATCCGGTCTGAAGTTAAGAATACCTTCTTCTGTAAAGTGTCTAGCCGTGCCCCAATGAAGTCTAGAACTTGTACTGGTTGCAATTGGGATTTCTGAACAATGACTGTAATTCCCAGTAGATCTGCCAACCGAATGAAGTAATCTCGAGCCAGACACAGGTGATGCTTGTTGCGCGCAGCGAAGATCCAGTCGTCCAGGTAGGGAAACACCTGAATACCCTGGATCCTCAGGTGAGCTGCTACAACTGCCATTACCTTGGTGAACAGCCTGGGGGCTGTAGTGAGACCAAAGGGTAGGGCTCTGAACTGAAAATGACTGGCTCCCAGCTGGAAGCGCAGAAACCTCCTGGAGCTTCTGTGTATTTTGATGTGGTAGTAAGCATCCTGGACGTCTAACGAGCACATCCAGTCGCACTCTCGGACAAAAGGTAGAATGGACTGTAGGGTGATCATCCAGAATTTCTGTTTGGCTACAGACAGGTTCAATGTTGACAGGTCTAGAATGGGCCTGAGGTCCCCCATCTTTTTTGGCACCAGAAAGAACCTTGAGTAGACGCCTGATCCAGACTGATCGGGGCGGACCTGTTCACTGGCTCGTTTGAGAAGGAACTTTGAAACCTCTAGAGCTGCAGCCACCCTGTGAGCAGGTGGAACATCCAGGAGGTGTTTTGGAATATTTGGGGGGGGCAACAAATGAGATAGTGTAACCTCTGGATATTATCTGTAACACCCAGTGATCTGTCGTAATGGACTCCCATGCCGCTCGGTGTAAGGACAATCTTCCCCTGACTGCCTCCAGAGTAGGGCAGTCGGGCAACCCCTCAGGGCTGCTGACCGAGTCTATCAGAAAAGGGTTTCCTAGACCCAAAATTCCTGGGACCCCATCTACCTCTGGGTTGGTGCCAATCCTGTCCCCCTCTGCCTCTGGGGGAATAGCTGTCATTAGAATCCCGGGAAAACTGAGATTTTCAGAACCACATCTTCTTCTGCCCTCTGTGATTCCTAGAGAAGGACCACTGAGGGTTAGAGAAGCGGATCCAGATGGCAGACAAAGTCTTCCCGTCCTTTACGCTCTGGACAAGTGTGTCACATACTGTCTTGCCAAAAAGGGAAGAACTGTCGTAGGGAGCATTGATAAACGATGCCTTGAAAGGGTCCGCAAACTGACACAACCTGAGCCAGGCATGACGCCTCATGGCTATGCCTATCCCAGCCACTCTAGCTGCTTGTTCCGTGGCATGGGAAAGGAGCCACATAGACATGTTTGAGAATGACTGCAGAGTGGATAAAGACTCTGGAGGCGAGTCAGTGAATTCCGAAGCAAGGTCTCGCTGAAGCCGGATCACATGTGCCAAATAGTTCAGCGCACGGATTGAAAAGTTCGCTGAGGAATAGACGCGCTTCCCAAACCTATCCACCAACCTGGACTCCTTGTCTGGAGGGTGGACTGAGGAACTATCCTGTGCTAGTTCCTTCTTGGTAGCCGCTGCAACCAACATAGTGTCAACTGGGGCTCCTTTTGACCAAGGTTGCCTGTAGGAAGGGGGTGATAAAATTTTGTCAGGGCATTTGGGGATGGGTTCTATGGTGTCAGGCTCCTTCTATGCCCACGTGGTGATAAGGTCCACCAAGGGGTCCGCTGGTGGGGACACCCAGGAAGTAGATGGGCCCATGCCAAAGGCCTCCAGGAACACTGACTCATCCCCAGAAGGTTTTGGGGCTGACCAACCTCCCCTCTGGCGGAGGATCTCCATGATTTCTCTGAAGGAGATGCCTTTGGGAGGTGACCTGGGGGAACCTTCTCCTTCATCCAAGTAGTGAGGGACTCAGGGGAGTCCAAGTGCCTCCTTTTGCACTTGCGCTTACGGTGGCCCTCTTCAGTGGGACTCTCAGAAGAGGATTTGTGAACCGCAGGGGGTTCCTCAGGGAAATTAACCTGGGGATCCTCTGGCATGGGCTGTCCCTGAGACAGGATGAAGGGAGTCTTCACCAAATCCAGTGGGACCTGGGTGGAATCCGAGGGGATGGGCTGGGGTCTCAATCCCTGGGAGAGAACCCTCTCCACCACTTTGAAGGCCAAGGGAGAGCAGACCTCCTAGGCACCCAGCAAGGAAGACGCCCTCCCTGGATCCAAAGTGGGGACCGGAGCCGAAGCAAAGGTAGCCTGAGGTCTGAGGAAACGGGTCTGATCTGAAAAGGCCAGAGCCGAAGAATCCATTCCCTCGAGTCCAACTCCCTGTCCGCGGCTCCGAGAGTCACTCAGATCCGATCTAATCTGATCCGAGGAACTCAAGGTAACAGCTGGAGTCGAGGTGGGAGGAACCATCGGCATTGAGCTACCAGCTCCGAAAATCCTTAGATCCAAGAGCCCCGAAGCCGAAGCATGGATCGGGAAAGGAAAGATGGGGTGGAAAAAAGGCATGGAGGTTCCCTCTCTAGAGGGAGAGGGGCCTGGCAAGACTCCCATCTTTATTTGGGTCTGAATGAATCGCCGCATCATCCTATCCATGTCCAAGTCCAATAAACTCCAAGTCGACCTCGAAGAGGCCACCGACTCAGATCTGGCTGGTCTGCGCAATGATGGGGAGGAAGGCCTCAGGTCCGAATGTTCCAATGGCTCTGGTGAGAAACGAGGAGATCGGAGCCATGGAGAAATTGGCCTAAGAAAGAGCTCCCTGTCTGGGGATCTCTTGTGAGTTCTGTCCTTTCTCTTGTCCCTATCCTCTTTGTGCCTTTCTCTGTCTTTTTCCTTGTCAGCCATGCTGACTGTAGATTTGTCTTTATTAGGTCCAGCACCAGAAAAAGAGGGAGTTTGAGTCCCTGTCTGGGGGGGAGGTTGAGCACTACATACCGAGGCCATGGCAGATTCCAGCATGGAAGTGGGGAGAAGGCCTTTGGCTACTAACTTGGCCTTCCGATCCTTGAGGGCCCTAGGATTGAACCCGGTGCAGATAGCACATTGAGTGGACAAATGTGCCACTCCCAAGCAAATCACACACAGAGTATGATCATCAGCTGGGAAGAGCTTATGGCCACACTCTGTACATTTCTTGAAAACAGATTTTGGCTGATCAGCCATGATCCTGCACTCAAAAACAAAACACTACCTACCAGAAAAAACACACACAAACACAGGTAGGGGAAGGGCAGGCCTAACAACTACTCTACCAAATTTAACAAAACTTTTTTTTTTAAACCGATGAACAAGCGACACACTAAAAAAGGGAAGGAAGGGAAAAAAAAATCACTCAGACACACACGTGATTAACTATTAATAACACTTACTATCCCTGAGCTCAAAGCAAAGGAGACCACGATGCAAACTACTGGCGTGGCAAACGAGATCTGGGGGAAGATAGGAGGTGGTAGTGCATTATGGGTAAGGGGAGGCACTCAGAGCTTGGAGCAGATGCTAGAAAACAAGTTGCCGGCTCAGATCTGATACAGATCTGTATGCCAACAGGTTGCAGATAAAATGAAGTTAACTACTTCAGATTGTGACATTTCTGGATGGGCCTGTGTTAGTACAATATGTGGATGATTTACTAATAGCATCAAATTATTACCAGCAATGTCAGCAGGACATCCTGCATCTTCTGACTATCCTTGCAAAAAAGGGACACAAGATGTCGAAGGAGAAACTACAATTGTGGTCACCTCAGGTACATTATCTTGGTCATTTAATATCTCAGGGTAGCAGGCAGGTGCTACCATCTTGTACTGATGCAATATCTAAGGCACCAAGTCTGACTACTTAGCGACAGCTTAGATCCTTCCTAGGTATGACAGGATACTGCAGACAGTGTACTCCTAACTACGCAGAAATTGCCAAACCTTTTGACAAATCTCTTAAAGCAGAATACACCAAAGTCTTTCTTTTGGAATAGTAAAAAAGAAAATTAATTTCAAAATTTGAAACAAGCTTTAGGGTTACCAGACAGACTATGATAAAACTTTTATTTTGTTCTGTCATAAAAGAAATGGATTTGTTCAAGGAGTGCTTGCACAAAAACATGGGGACAGCTATCGTCCATTAGCTTATTATAGCACAGCACTTGATTCTTTTGCAAAAGGTTTTCCACCCTGTTTAAGGGCAGTTGCCTCTGCTGCCATTCTAGTTAATCTTGCACAATTGCTGGTACTCGGACATGATCTTACAGTAGCTGTCCCTCATTCTGTATCATCTCTTTTGCTTAAAATGAAAACTCAGCCTCTCTTAACTGCACGTCTAACTAAATATGAATTTACGCTTATTTCTGATCCATCTATTTTTCTGATTTGCTGTCCCGTTCTAAATCCTGCATCTCTGTTACCTACTGCTGAGGATGGTGAAGAGCATGATTGTGTGTGTCTGTAACTAACTATTTGCTTTCTCCTAGGAAAGACTTAAAGGACACTTGTATACCCATGCTGACCTGAACCTGTTTGTGGATGGCTCCTGTGGAAGACATCAAAGAGGACGACTGACTGCAAAAATATCCATTTGCACCAGACACATTATTGTTGCAACAAAGATTAGAGGGTGTTCACTCTGCTCAAATAACTGAATTATGGGCTCTGCAAAAAGCCTGTGAGTTAGCCATAGACAAGATGGCCAATATTTATAGTTTCAGCCATTATGCTTTTGGGGTGATACATGATTTTGGGCAACTTTGGAAACGGAGAGGGATTTTAACCTTTTCGAGAAATCAAATTAAAAATTCAGGGTACATAAAATCATTGTTAGATGCACTTTTGCTATCTAAGAGGCTGTCTGTAATCAAATGTTGTGCACATCAAAAAGGCATAGATGTAACAAAAGGCAATAATTTGCCAGACCAAGCTGCTAAACAAGCAGTAGAAGATTGCTGCAAATATCTGTGTATATTAGCTATAACAAACTACAACAGTAATGATGTGTTTGATTTTAAACATTTGTCAGCCTTTCAAGCTAAAGAATCACAGGGAGTAGTTCAGAAGTGGCACGAAGATGGATGTATTAAATCCTCTGATGGAATATGGCGACATCCGAACAGCCGACTGGTGGCGCCTGCCTCTTTGCTACCTTACTTGGTAAGGGCATATCATCTACCAGCCCATGCAGGTAAGACAGCTTTATTTAATCAAATTACCTGAAGTTGGTATGCCCCTCATGTCTCTTTGATACTTCACTACGTAAACTACTGTGGTATATGTCAAGAGTATAATGTTAGTAAGAATGCAAACGTTAAGACTGCATGTTTGCCTCCACCCTGGGGACCTTTTGTTAATGTGCAGCTGGATTTCATCCAGATGCCTAGGACTCATAACTTACAATTTATTTTAGTGGTAGTGTGCATGTTTTCAGCATGGGTAGAAGCTTACCTATGTCACAAAGCTGACACAGTCACAGTTGTCAAGAAACTCGTGTATGATTTTATACTGAGATTTGGTATATCAGGTGCTATCAATAGTGACCAGGGAACACATTTTAACAATTTTTTAGTAAAAGAAAATGTTTAATACTAAGTTGAGTCTTCATTGTCCCAACCATCCACAGTCATCTGGATTAGTAAAAAGGGTAAACAGGACCCTAAAAAATAAGATTTCAAAAGATCTGTGCTGAAACCAACTTAAAGTGGCCAGAAGTCCTTCCCTTAGCATTATTGAGTATGAGGGGCTCACTGAATGCCACCAAGAGGTTGAGTCCATATAAAACAATGGGGAGACCCATGGCCCTTCCAGCTACCCCTCCCGTGGGAAATGATGATTTAACTTTGTCAGACAATGCTACAATTTCTTATTGTTGGAACCTCATTTCTGCCTTGCAGCAATACCATCGAACAGTAAAAGCAGCACTACCTAAACCTCCTGACCAGCCCTGTCATCAACTGCAGCCGGGTTACTGGGTTTACATAAAAACTTTCCAGAGAAAGAACTGCCTGGAACCAAGGTGGAAGGGTCCTTTCCAGGTGCTGTTAACAACCCTGACTGTTGTTCGCTGTGCAAGACTACCAACGTGAATCCATTCATCTCATTGCAAGAAGACCTGTCATGTGGGGACCCCAGATGAATCACAGCAGCCAACAGAGGGAAACTGAAGTGAGAAAAGTGAATCATCTGCCCAGTGAAGGAAGTCAACTTCAGTAGCAATCCATGATGATCCAGTGACAACAGGTACCCTTGCTTTGTTTTTGCTGCTGTTTCCTCTTATAAACTAGTCGAGAAAAAATAGTTTCTTGCTGGTTCTTCATCAATATGCTATAGACTTGAATATAGGTTCATAGGTTGGTTCATAGGTTGATACTAGGCTATCTGCAAGCCTAGCCAGAGTGTGTTTGGCTGTCGCCACCCTTCTTAGATTAGTTGACTGTGCCTCTGTATAGTAGGTTACAGAAGATAGCCCATTTAAGGTTAGTTTACCGTGCCTCTGTCTAGCAGTGACTAGCAGTGACACAGAAGACATCCCAGGGGTAAATTTACGATCTCCCATGCAAACGTCAAGATTCTTCTTGAAGAGGGTCACTGAGGGACTCTGTCTGACATGGATTGGGATTCTGTTCCAGAGTGAGGGGAACCTCTGGGATATGAATCTGTCCCTCCAGCATGTTCTATTTATTTCTGTGCTGAGGTTTAAGTCACTGGAGCATGTAGTTCTGATGGATTTGGATTTCTTGAGGTGGAGCATGTCCATTAATTCTAGGTTGGACATGGCTTTATACGTCAGGCACAGATCGCTTCTGAGTAGGCGGTAAGCAACTGAGTAGAGCTGGAGTTTCTTTAGCCTAACTGCATAGGGCATCTGTTTGAGTCCCTTCATCCTCTTGGTGAGGTACGTTTGGGGTCTTTCTAGTTGTAGCAGGTGTCGGGTAAGGTACATCCCAAATGGGGCACTGTATTCAATTATGGGCCTGATGAGTGATGAGTAGAGAGGCACAATGACCTCTCTTGATCTAGATGTGAACCTCTTCGTGATAAGGTGGGCTATATAGAATGTCTTTCTAACCACTCTGGCAATGTGATTGTCAAAGGAGAGATTGCAATCTACTTGGGTCCCCAAATCCCTAATTACTTCTTCTGTACTTAATGGATTACCACCTATGTGGTAATTTGTGGGCACTTTGTTTTTCCCAAAGGGGATGACTATTCACCTTTTGGCATTTAGCTTTAGGCCATGGCTCTGGCACCAGTTATCCATCTCTGTGAGACCTTTTTGGAGGATGCTTGTGTCAGCCGGCAAGTCGATTATGCCCCCCAGTTTGCAGTCATCTGCAAACTTTGTCAGCCATAGTCCTCCTGTGTTAGCCTGTACCTCAGAGAAATATATACTGAACAACAGAGGTCCCAGGACTGAGCCTTGTGGGACGCCACTTGTAACTGGTTTAGAGTCTGACATGGCACCTGCAATTCTGACCATGTGGGTTCTATCCCTAAGCCAGTCTGCAACCCATCTTGTGACACAGGGGTTGATATTTAAGCTGGTGAGCTTATTTATGATGCCCGAGTGGGGTATTGTGTCGAAGGCTTTTGCAAGGTCAAGGTAGGCTGTGTGGACTACCTTCCCTTCGTCTATGGCCTTGGTGACTGTTTCAAAGAAATTGACCAGGTTCAAGAGGCAAGATCGGCAAGGTCCGTTGTGGCACCACCTTTATGGAGTGGGACCACTGTTGCTGTACGCCATTCTTTGGGTACATATCCTGTTGTAAGGCTGAGACTGAACAGTGATTTTAAGTGAGGGTTCAGTTCTTCTTGGAGCTCATGTAAAACGCAGCCTGGGACACTGTCCGGTCCCACTGATGCTGTGTTTTTTGCTTTGGAGAGGGCAGCTCTCACCTGTGCATCTGTGATGTCAGGGAGGCTACACTCTGTTGGGATAGTCATTTGCTCATTTGGGGGGAGGGGGGAGAAGTTTGCACTGAACCTGTCTGCCAGAATGTTGGAAATGTCTGTAGGTTCAGTGTATTTTTTGTCATTTTGCACTAACTCAGAGCATATCTGGGAGTTTCCACCCAGGTTTCTGACATAACTAAAGAAAGCCTTGTGATTATCTTTAGCGTCTTGTGCAATTTTTCTTTCGAAGCTAGCCTTAGATGATTTTATGAGGGATTGTAGTTTCTTGCTAGTACTGATCAGAGTTGCCTTCCCTTTTAGGGATTTTTCTCTATCATGTAGTAGCTTCCTCATTCTGTTGTACAGCGTATTTATGGCTGGGGTCCACCAGACAGGTCTCCTGCCTTTGGAGGAGTGAGTCTTGGTTTTATTTGGGATAGCACAATCCATGCATTCCTGTAGGTATCCATAGAATGCGTTTGTAAAGGATTCTGCAGTTTGGGCCGTATTTTCCACTGGCCCTGGGGCTTTGAAGGATTCCACCTTTTTAGAAGTGGGAAGTTTGCTTTTGAAAAGTTTTTGACCGTGGTTTCCTTTGCTGGGGGTGGGGACGGGATATGGATGTCCATAGTGATTAGTTTATGGTCAGATCTTACCAATGTGGGGTATACCTCTGGTATGGAACATAGAGTCCCCATGTTGGTGATGATCAGGTCCAATATGTTTTCCCCTCTTGTGGGAGTGGTGACCAGTTGTTCCATAGCATTTGAGTTTATAAATTCTAGGAACCGTTGGGCTAGGGTGTTGGGGCTTGAGTAGTGCTCCCAGTCTATGTTTGGGTAGTTAAAGTCACCCAATATAATGGTGTTTGGAGAGACCTTCATATGCTCCAGTGTCTTCAGGAAAGCCGAGTGGGGTTTCTGAGTTTGGGAGGGTGGTCTGTAGCAGGCTACAAACTGGAAGGCAGTTTTGCCCACTGTTAGTTGCACATGGATGGTCTCAGATGCTTCGTGCAGTGCCACTAGCCTGGAGGTATGGGTATCTTTGATGAATATGGATACTCCCCCTCCTCTTGTGGTTCGGTCTGAGTTTTGGGGCCGAAAAGCATGGTATGAGGTATAGCCTGGTAGTGCTGGGGTGCTCTCATGAGCCTTGAACCAGGTTTCTGTTACTGCACAGATATCAATATTCTCCATACTGAGGAGAGCCTCGAGTGAGTGCATCTTGAGGTTTAGACTTCTGGCGTTGAGCAGCATTACCCCTAGTTTCTTTTTCCTTGTGTTGTCTAAGGAGGTGGGTTTGTCTTTTGAGCCTTGCCTAAAAAAGGCACTATGGGGGTGGCAAGAGCCTTGGCCAGTATTCGAAAACCCAGGGGTGACAGGTGCAAGCCGTCCCTAGTGAAGCAACGTGGCTTGTCAAGCATGTCATCCCAGGCTGACAGACACTGGATCCCCTTTGAGTGACACCAATACTTTAGCCAATTGTTGAAATTGATCATTTTGTCTTTATACTGTGGTATCATTCTTGGTGAGGGTAAGATGCTACTCAAGGTCAGGGTCATACCGGCCTGGGCCACATGATCAGAGAGCTCCTCTTTGTCTCTTTTCATGTAATCCAGGGAGGTACGTCTCAGGTCATTCACACCAGCATGGACAATGACAGAGTCATATTTGTACTTGCTTTGGAGTGACCTGAGTGCTTGTGTTATGTGGCAGATCCTGGCACCCGACAGGCAGTTTACAGTGACTTTCTCCTTGTTCAGCCGGGTGAGAGGGACGTCAGTGTGTCTGACAACAGAGTCACCTATTGCAAGTGTATTAGGTGTGTTGTTTAGCCTTAAGGACTGTGACTGTGTGGCACACTGACTTTGTGAACTTTGTGATACGTGGGTATTGTTGTGGGGTAGCAGTTGCTTGGATGTCTGCTTTGGAGGTCTCTGTTGCTTGGGCAGATTTTTATTTAGAGCCTCCGAGTATGTTTTTGTGTGTTTATGTGTTTGGTTTGCTGTTGCGATAGGTCTATGTGAGACTGGATTTGTGGTGTGTGTGATTACCTTCTCCTCCAGATTGATCTGTGCCAGTACTATGTTGAGAGAGCTCAGCCTCCAGTTTGGCTATATAGTTGCATCTCTCACATATATTTGAGCTTGTTGGGAAGAGGAGAGGGTGGTCTGTGTACATAAGGCAGTTGTAACATTGCCTCAAGATGTTCACATATACCTCATCATTTCTATGATTCCCATCCCTGCATTATAGGTGTCATTTGAGAAAGATCTTAGTAACATCAGTCTAACCTGGCATAATGTAACTGATTTTTCATAGGTTGTGTCTCTTCAACTTGCGGCCACACATCATGGAGACACATGTTATGCCAGAAGTGGGACTGTACCAGTATAAATCGGGTCTATATTAGATCAGCGAATGCTTAAACAAGCGAACGCTGATTGATCGACCTTATTTAAGCAAATGTTCAAAATATCGAAGCAACAGAAACCCGAATTTTTTCCTAGCGAAAGAATTTAGTTGTCTGTTTCTGTTGCTTCGGTATTTTCAGTGCTGTGGTGGAAAGTTACGGGTCGGATTCAAGTAAGTGTGTGATTGTGTGGATGTGAGTGTTAGGGTGGGTTAGGTGAGTTAGGGTTAGGGCTCGGGTTAGTTATGTGTGCAATTGTGTGGACGTGAGGGTTAGGGCGGGTTTAGGTAAGTTAGGAATAGGGAGCGGGTGAGGTGAGTGTGCGATAGTGATGGACCTTAGGGTTTGGGTTAAGGTAAGTGGATAGTTAGTGGTGTGTGCATAGTTTAGTGCAAGGTTAGGTGTCAGATTTTAGGTGTATGTGTGTGTATTTCTGTTTGTTTGGTGTGCTTATGTTGTGTGTATGTGTTTTGGATCAGCGATTTATTTCCCTAGGAAAATAATTGCTGATCTGACAGTTCGAGATTGTAAGCTTTCGCTTACATAAGGTCGATCAATCAGCGTTCACTTTTTTAAGCATTCGCTGATCTAATATAGACCCTATAAATCAGCAAATGTAATGACACCAGGCATGAAAGCATGTTAAACTCTTTTTGACTGAGGGCGTGGCATGGGCATGATAAGGGACTGTTACTACATCTACAGTGATCATGCCACCCCTAGTTGTCTAGAAACTGGTCTGGATGTTGCTTTGTGGGCTATATTACCCCTGCTATTCGGCGTTTCAAAAATCCACCAGCAAGTAGACTGAGAAATAAGTGAGCAATCCACTGGGCAGAGCAAGTATTTTTGGTCCTTAATCCTGGGTATGGAGTGCAAAGGACAAATCATCATGCTTGCTCAAATTCTGCAGGAGGTAGCCAACAAAACTTTGCATCACATCAGGATGGCAAATCGAGAAATAACTAAAATGTGAACTGTGGTGATAAAGAATTGATTGGCATTTGATATAATGCTTGCTACAAAAGGGGGGGGGGTCATGTGCCCTTACAGGGAGTCGTTGTTGTTCATATATTAGTGACTATCATGATGAACAGGAAAAACTGGTAAATTTCATGGAGCAAATGGCCAAGGATTTGGACAGCACATCAAAACAATGGACACTTTTTGAATGGTTGGGCAGTATTTTTGGTAACCTGGGAACTGGCATAGTCCAGGATATTGTAATTGCACTTTTTGTTATATTTGCGATAATTTTAATATTTTCTATTTTGAAGTCTGTAATTACAAAATGTTTAACGTCACCTGCATGCGAAATGCCACTGCACATACCAGCCAGTGAAAGTTTTATCTCAGTAGATAATAAGAAGTTATGTACCTACTATAACGTTCCATGTTAGTTGTCTTCTTCTCGCCTTCTTTCTTGCTGGATGGGTTCATCGGCTCCGACTCAGCCTATACTATAGCTCGAGAGCTATTTTTACCAGCTCGAGGCAGCCCTATATCCCACAATACCATGCGCTAACTCCCCAGATCTCGTTGGCAGCTGACACATAGTATAGTTTTATTGTTACCAAAAAATAAGCCTTTATATAGAGATATGGTCTTCCTGCTGGTAATACTCATGATACAGATAATCCTGAATAACTATGTATCATGAAAGAGAAGGACTCAAAGACCTTCAAGTCTGTCCAGGCTAGGGGGCAGGAGGGAGGGACGCAAGAAAGAAGGCAAGAAGAAGACAACTAACATGGAACGTTATGGTAGGTACATAACTTCTCAATGTTAAGTTGTCATTCTCGCCTTCATTCTTGCTGGATGGGACAGCGTCCCTAGCACCTTGGTCCTGGGTGGCTCAACGGAACAGACTCCTGAGTACGGTGTAACCAAAGTCAGCTCTATTTCTGGAGGCTGTATCAAGTTTGTAATGGGTAATAAAAGTATGTTGAGAAGCCCATGTAGCTGCTGCACAAATGGCATCTAATGGTAACCTTGCTTGAAAGGCTGTTGAGGTTGATAGTGCCCTGGCTGAATGAGCCTTAGGTCTTGAAGGAAGTTGTTTGTGTCTCAACTCGTAGACAAAGGTAATGATGGATGCTAACCATCTGGAAAGAGTTACCTTTGATACCGGAAGTCCTTTCTTTCCTTCAGCATAAGAGAGGAAGAGCTGTTCTGACTTTCTGAATTGTTTTGTCCTATCTAGATAATACCGCAGTTGACGATGAACATCCAAGGAATGTAGTTTCTGTTCAGCCCTGTTTGAATAATTTGGGAAGAAAACAGGCAAGTCAATAGTGTGGTTCAGATTTGATTCAGACGAGACTTTTGGTAGGAAGGAATGGTTCGGCTACCCTGTCTTTATGAAAAACCAAATAAGGGGGACGGACAGACAAGGCCTGAAGTTCCGACATCCTTCTGGCAGATGTTATAGCCACCAAAAACAGAGTTTTCCAAGAGAGAAGCTTGAGGGAACAAGAAGCTGCAGGCTCAAAGGGAGGGAGAATTAATGAAGTTAACACTAAATTTAGATCCCATTGTGGAGGAGGATCCTTAATGGGAGGTCTGAGCAAGAAGATGCCCTTGAGGAAAGCTTTACAAAGTTTATGTGACATAATATTGGTTTCCGAGAGCCCTACATGAAAATTGGCAATGGCCGCTAGTTGTACTCTGATAGTGGCCGACGACGACCCTGAATGAAAAAGCTCCACCAGAAAATCTAGAACTTTATGAATTGGTGCATTAAAAGGATCTAAGGACCTAGCTTCTGCCCAGAATGAAAAACGTTTCCATTTACTCGCATAAGTCTTCCTAGTTTTGGACTTATGGGAGGCAAGAATGATATCACGGACAGGAAGAGAAATAAAGGGAAGCCTGGCTAAGGTTGGAAGTGGAGCAACCAAGCTGTGAGGTTGAGGGAGTGAAGAGACTGGTGCAGCTTGCCCGTCAGATGGGTCAAAAGGTCTGGAAATGGTTCCAGATGCCAGGGCTGTTCCAGTAGATGACGGTGCAGGAACGGAAACCATACTTGTTGAGGCCAGTACGGGGCAATGAGGATCATTTTGGATCTCAATGCGGTTGCTTTCTAAATTAACTGTGGAATCAACGGAAAGGGGGGAAAGTGTATAGAAGATCCCGAGGCCAATCGTGGACAAGAGTGTCTCTGGGGGGATGGCCTGGTAGAGGGAAGAGTGTGAAGAAGTCGAGGCACTTGCTGTTTTGAGGTGTTGTGAAAAGGTCGCAGCAAGGCTGGCCCCACTTCTGGAAAATTCTCTCTGTTACCGCTTGATTTAGAGACCACTCCTGAGGCATGAGAATTGTTCTGCTCAGTCTGTCCGCTATGACGTTGGACCTCCAGGGGATGTGCGTTGCTATCAGAAACCACTGAGAGGAGATATCCCACTGCCAAAGTCTGAGTGCTTCTCGACATAGGGGGTAGGACTTTGTTTCGCCCTGCTTGTTTATGTACCACACTACAGACATATTGTCCATTTGAACTGCTATAGTCCCCGTGGGAAGAGAGTCCTGAAGGGCTTGCAATGATAAAAGCACTGCTCTCATCTCCAGGACATTTATGTGCAGGTGGCATTCTAATTGTTGCCATGTGCCCTGGACAGTCCTGCCCTGATAGTGCCCCCCCCCCACCCGATCAGGGAGGCATCCGTTGTCACCGTGGCAACTGGAGGGGGAAGAACAAAGGGTCTGCCCTGAAGAAGTTGAGGGGAGACCATCCACCAGGAGAGGTGTTTTTTTCAAGTTGGGGTTATCAAAATGTTGTGAGTCATTGGGAGCCGTTGAAAGGACCACTGAGAAAAAAGCATCCACTGGAGAATTCTCATGTGGAAGTGGGCTAAGGGGAGAAGGAGAATCGCCGCTGCCATGAGGCCTAAAGTTTTCAGTACTAACTTGACTTGAATTCTGTTGGACTGAAACAGAAACTGAACATTCCGCCGTATGTCTGTCACTCTCTGAGGTGGTAATGTTGCAGACATTTCTGTGGTGTTTAACACGGCGCCTATGAAGTTTATACATTGACAAGGCGACAAGGAGGATTTTGTGAAATTTATGGAAATACCTAGTTTGTTGCAAATGCATGGTGTAATCCCTGGCTATGATAACATGCTGCTTGGTGGTAGCGGTAATAAGCCAGTCGTCTAAATATGGAAACACCTGGAATCCTTTCTGTCTCAGATGAGCTGTGACCACTGCCAAACATTTGGTGAACACCCGGGGGGCTGTGGTGAGACCAAAGAGCAGGGCTCTGAATTGGTAATGACTGGCTCCCAGCCAGAACCGGGGAAACCTCCTGGAGCGCCTATGTATCTTTACATGATAGTACGTGTCCTGAAGGTCTAACGAGCATATCCAGTTGTCTCTGCCCAAGAAGGGCAGAATGGACTGCAGCATTACCATCCGAAATTTTGTCTTCTGCACAGACTTGTTCAGTCTGTTGAGGTCCAAAATGGGTCTCCAGTCTCCTGTCTTTTTTGTTAGCAAAAAGAACCTGGAGTAAATTCCAGATCCTAGCTGGTCTGCTGGGACTGCCTGGATGACTCTTTTTTCTAACAGCTTTTTTATCTCTAGCTGTGCCTGATCCCTTTGTGCGGGTGGTACGTCTGGGAGGGGTCTCGGTGACTGGATCGGAGGGGAAATGAAGGGGATTTTGTAACCCTCGGATATGATCGACTGTACCCATTTGTCTTGAGGGAGGGATTACCAGGCTTCCGGGTACAGAGATAATCTTCCCTCGACTGCCTCCGAAGGTGGACAGTTGGGCAGCTTCTCAGGGATGCTGAAAGGGTTGGTCAGGGAAGGATTCCCTGGAACCCTGGTTCTGTGGACCCCCTCTGCCCCTGGGGTGGCGTCTATTATTGTTCCCCCCTCTGCCTCTGGGGGAAGTTCACCACGTGTGGCAGGCACGACTCCTTGTGGTTTGCAGAACCACATCTTTCCACCCTTCTGACCTTTAGGGTATGGTCTAGATGGTGTGGAAAAGTGGACTCCCACGGCAGAGAGAGTCTTACCATCTTGCTCGCACCTGGTGAGGGTAGTCTTCACCTGAGGTCCAAACAACTCTGAACCATCAAAGGGGGTGTTGGTGAAGGACGCCTTGAAGGGATCAGCAAAATTACAGAGTCGCATCCAGGCGTGACGTCTCAGTGCAACACCTGTGCCTGCAGCCCTACTCGCTCCATCGGCTGCATAAGAGATAAGCCGCATGGATGAGTTGGCAATGGAATTCAGGGTAGCCAGCTGGGAGTTAATCTTGTCCTGATACCCCGCAGCAGAAGGATCCTGTATGGTTTCACCCAGTTCTTTGAGCAAATCTCTCTGAAGGCGGGTGAAATGACATAAATAGTTCAGCGACCTCATGGCAAAGGTCGCTGAAGCAAACGTCTGCTTACCGCACCTGTCCATAGTCCTATAGTTGTTATTAGGAGGATGAACAGGTACAGAAGGATCAGCTAATTCCTTCTTAGTGGCAGCTGCTACTACCATAGCATCTACCGAGACACCCTTGGTCAGAAATGGTTTGTCTACTGGAGCAGAAATAAATTTAGAAGGCCTCCTAGGGGTAGGTTCCATCGAGTCAGGAGCTGCCCACGCCTTTCTGGCCACTACTTCCATCAGTGGGTTGAAAGGAGGGGACACCCAGGAGGTGGAAGGGCGAGACCCAAAAGCGTCAAGGTAAACTGACTCGTCCTCGGAGGGTTTGAGGGTGGAGCAATTCCCCCTCTGTTTCAGGATCTCTAGGATGTCTGAAAAGGAGACATCCTCAGAGGGGGATCTTGGGGAACCCTCCAACTCATCCAAGTCGGTGTCCAAAGTGAGAGACTTGGGGGAGTCCATGTGCTTCCTCTTGCACTTTCTTTTCCTAGGGGGTTCCCCTGAAACTTCAGGGGAGGCCTCAGATGAGGAAGAGACACCCAAAGTGGGTACCCTGCACTTTGGATCTCTGCTATCAGTTTCAAGAGGATGACCAGAGACCATAACAGGCACTGTAGAGGGAGGAGCTGAAGGAACCAACCTTGGAGCGGACACCGGATCCAGCACGCTCCTCATCACCTCAAAGGCTCCCCTATCAGGCACCGAAGACAGCCCTGGCTCCGAGGATACCAGGACCACCACCGGTGCTGACAGAGAAGGCTCCCAGAATGATGTCGGGGCCAAACTAATCAGAGCCAACGCTCCGAGAGGGAGAATGGGGTCAGACAAGGGTCCGATGCCACTCGCCCCCTCGGAGCCGATGATGGAGTCCCGGCACCCGGACCTCTCCACGGACGGCACCAGAGAAGAGGTCGGAGCCAACGATGTCAGAGCCGAAGGTGGTAGTATCGGCTCCGACATGGGCAAGGTCCCGGTTCTGACAAACTCCGGCTCTGAACTCAACTGAAGAGTCGGAAGAGGAATCGAAAGTGGTACCGAGGGAGCCACAGACTGATGAGATGGGCTTTGAATTATTTGGGCCAGTGCCTGGGACTTGAGGAGTCTACTGACCACCCTCTCAATGTCATGGTCGGACAGCCTGGAAGACCTGGAAGAATGAGTCCTATGACTCCGCTCCGACAGTAAGGGCGATCTTGGAGCCGATCGAATGAACTCTACTGTGGGCGATCTAGAGCGCTTGCGTGCTGTTGTCGGCTCCGAAATGGGTTTCGGAGCGGGCAAAGTATTGCTCACATCGGATCTGACCGGAGCCGATGTCGGAGCACTTTCGGTTCCGCCAGCCGTCGACTCAGAAGCTGGAGCCGAGGGTTTGGCGGGCTTGGGCAACTTCCCCGAGCCAGACTTAGATGGGGAGTCGTCGGGCTTCAATAAGCCCCTCAAAATCAACTTATTACGGTGCTCCTGCAGGACTCTTGAACTAAATCCGTGACAAACGGAACAAGAGTCCTGCAGGTGCAAGGGTCCTAAACAATAAACACAAGAAGCGTGACCGTCTGTCAGAGACATCTTCTGACAGCACGAGTCACACCTCTTGAATCCTGAAATCTTAGTGTCTTTAGACATTATGGTGGACACTAAGAGTCAACACAGTCAGCACTCACAACTCACACTCAAACTCTAACACAAGGGGAGAAGTTAAAGGGCTGACTAAAAAAAGCAATCACTCACACACTAAAAAGGGGAACTATAGGAAAAACTATAGAAGAGCTAAGGCCTGAAGGCCTGTCTATAAGTTTGACTAAAAAGGGGGAGAAGGGCTTAACAAAATTGTAGCTAATAAGATTTAAGGATTAGGTACTACAGTAAGGAATATAATTAGATAGGGAAATCTAACCTTTTACCTAAAAAAACTACACAAAAAGTTCTTAACTGACCTGAGCCGGTAAAAACGCAACCTCACAGTGAAGTGGCAAACGAGATCTGGGGAGTTAGTGCATGGTATTGTGGGATATAAGGCTGCCTCGAGCTGGTAAAAATAGCTCTCGAGCTATAGTATAGGCCGAGTCAGAGCCAAGGATCAGCTCTGAACCCATCCAGCAAGAATGAAGGCGAGAATGACAACTTAATTAGAAGTTATGTACTCACCATAACGTTCCATCTGAGTAGGTGACTTCATTTGGATGCAACCTGTGGGTATCGGATCCGACCTCGGATCTGAGCCGGCATTTCAAAAGCTTAGGCTCCGAGCTCCTAGCTCCTCCCTCTTACCCATAACCCCTTGCCAATCCCTGACTGACCTCAGATTGAGTTTGCCTATATAATACTGACAACAGTACCTGAACAAAGCAAAAAAATACTCGCTGTATAAAGGTCAGGGGGATGGAGGGGGGGACGGTTGCATCCAAATGAAGTCACCTACTCAGATGGAACGTTATGGTGAGTACATAACTTCTAAATCTGAAGTAGGCAGACTTCATTTGTCTGCAACCTGTGGGACAGAGTCCCCAGCTACCTGAATCTTGGGCCGTCATGGAAGGATGTTTCGCAGCACCGCTCAGCCAAAGGATGCTCTTCCTCTGGAAACAACATCCACCTTATAATGAGAAATAAAGGTATGAGGTGAGGCCCAAGTGGCTGCCGCAGATATCATCCAATGGCACACGGGACTTAAAGGCGGCTGACGTGGAGACTGCCCTAGTAGAATGAGCCGTAACCCTCTGAGGAGCAGGTCTACCTGAAGTGTCATAAGCCTGCAGAATACAATTAGCAATCCACCTCGATAGCGTGACTTTAGAAACTGCTTTACCCAAAGCAAATTTAGCAAAGGAGACGAACAGCTGATCTGATTGCCTGTGACCAGCTGTTCTGTGAATATAAAATCGTAATTGTCTATGAACATCCAAGGAATGCAGTTTGTATTCTCCTTTGTTTGAGTACTTGGGAAAAAACACAGGTAAGTTGATTGATTGGTTGATTGGGCACACCCTATCTGGAAAGAAGGAAAGGTAAGGCGGCTTGACGCATAGAGCCTGAAGTTCAGACACTCTTCTGGCTGAAGTGATAGCTACTAAGAAGGCAGTCTTCCAGGAAAGGTACTTCAGGTCTGTAGACGCTGCAGGCTCGAAGGGAGGAGCAGTAAGGGCTTGCAGAACTAAAGATAGGTCCCAAGGTAGTACAATGTCTTTGACTGGAGGCCTCAACAAAAAAATCCCTTTAAGAAAGGTTTTGCACAATTTCGCCGTCATGAGGGGAGCTGTCTCATGACCAATGTGATAATGAGAGATGGCTGCCAATTGTACCTTAATCGTGGAAGAACTTGCCCCTTGATGAAAGAGGTCTGTTTCCAGCACTGCCGACATAGGTGCTGAAAAAGGATCCAAACTTTTCTGGACCGCCCAAATAGAGAATCTCTTCCATTTACTCCGATAAACCTGCCTAGTGGAAGGTTTATGAGCTGCCACTAGAATGGCCTTGACCGGTGACGAGATACCGGGAGTCCTAATCAAGGATGGAACTGGAGCAGCCAAGCTGTCAATTTCAGGGTGCGTAGATTGGGGACCGAAATTCCCAGAGGATGGGAGATGAGATCCAGAATCGGATCCAGAATCCAGGGTGGATTCACTTTGTGAGACCATACAAAGGGGAACCAGGGTTGACGAGGCCAGAACGGGGCAATGAGAATCATTCTGCTCCCCAAACTGTTGGCTTTCTGCAGAAGCCTCTGCATTAGAGGTAGTGGAGGGTAGGCATAAAGGAGACCGGGAGGCCAAGCATGCACCAGCGCATCTCTCGGGAATTCCCCTGGTGGGGGAAGCAGAGCGAAGAAATTGTCGCATTTGGCATTTGAGTGAGAGGCAAAAAGATCGCAACAGGGTTGCCCCAAGCGGTAAAAATCTTCTTCACTACCTGAGGATTGAGAGACCACTCGTGAGGGGAAAGAATGGTGCGACTGAGTTTGTCCGCAAGGATGTTGGATTTTCCTGGAATGTGCGTTGCTACAAGAAAGCGTTTGGCGGAAATTGCCCATTCCCAGACTCTCATGGCCTCTCGACAAAGGGGATAGGACCTGGTTCCTCCCTGTTTGTTGATGTACCAGACTACCGACATGTTGTCTGTCTGAATCGCAATAGTCCCTGAAGGAAGAATGTGGTGAAGTGCTTGCAACGCTAGGAGCACCGCCCTCATTTCCAGGACGTTTATATGCAACAAAGTCTCTGTGGAGTTCCACGTGCCTTGGACAATCTTCCCCGCAGAATGCCCCCCCCACCCGAGGCAAGAAGCGTCCATGGTCACTGTGGCTCGGGGAAATGCTGCACAAAAAGGTCTCCCTGTCAGAGGCTCCGGGGATCGAAGCCACCAAAGAAGGGAATCCTTGCATGCTTTGCTGACCGCTATCGGAGTGTTGAGAGAGGAACAGAGAGGGGACCACTGAACTTGAAGGGTCCATTGAAGAACCCTCATGCGTAGGCGCACATGAATAAGAAGCGGGATAGCTGCCGCCATCGAACCTAGGGCCCTCAGGACCGAAGCTGCTGTCGGAAATGGTTGCAGGACCGCTGCGACATGACACTTCAGGTTGGAAATTCTGTCTGGGGTGAGGAAGGCTCGCATTGACCTGGTGTTTAGTCTTCCTCCTATGAAATCTATAACTTGTGTGGGGTGTAGTAAAGATTTCTCCCAGTTGACAGTGATGCCCAGCCTTGGGGCTATACGAAGGAAGTAGTCCCTGGCTGAGCACAGAAGATGCCTTGATGATGCCGTTAGGAGCCAGTCGTCCAGGTACGGAAAGACCTGTAATCCCTGGAGCCTCAGGTGGGCCGCTACAACAGCTAGAACCTTGGTGAACACCCTGGGGGCTGAGGTGAGACCAAAGGGAAGGACCCTGAATTGATAATGACTGGCTCCCAGCCGGAAGCGAAGAAACCTCCTGGACCGTCTGTCCATGCGAATGTGGTAGTACGCATCCTTGAGGTCGATGGAGCACATCCAGTCGTTCTCCCTCAAGAGGGGGAGTATAGATTGAAGGGTGACCATCCGGAACTTTTGCTTGGTTACTGACAGGTTCAGCAGGGAAAGATCTAAGATCGGTCTTAAGTCCCCCGTTTTCTTTGGCACTAAAAAGAACCTGGAGTAAAACCCTGACCCGGTTTGATCTGGGGGGACGCACTGGATAGCTCTTTTTCCTAGCAGCTGTCCGATTTCGATAGCTGCTGCCTCCCTTTGGTCGGGTGGAACATCTGGGAGGCTGCAAGATCTGGGAACTTTGTATAGGGGAATTGTATAACCTCTGGATATCACGCGAAGCACCCAACGGTCTGTTGTGATGGACTCCCAAGAAGTTAGGTGCCTCGAAAAACGCCCCCCGACTGCCTCCAGAGACGGACAGCCGGGCAACCCTTCAGGGCTGCTGCGTGGGTCTATCAGAGAAGGGTTCTCTGGACCCAAAGTTGCTAGGAGCCCCTCTGCCTCTAGGACGGCGACCTCCCTGTCCTCCTCTGCCACGGAAGGACTGGTTATCCGGAGCAGGTTGGGACTGCTGCGACTTCCGGAACCACATCTTCTTCTGTCCCTTTTGGTTCTTCGAGAAGGACCTCTGGGGAGCTGAGAAGCGGACTCCGACGGCAGACAGCGTCTTCCCGTCCTTCTCGCTCTGGACTAATGTTTCGCGAACAGTTTTGCCAAACAAAGCAGAACCATCGAAGGGGGCATTCGCGAAAGTCGCCTTGAAGGGCTCTGCGAAATCACAGTGGCGGAGCCAGGCCTGCCACCTCATGACTAGGCCTGCTCCGCTGGCTCTAGCGGCTCCCTCGGTAGCGTGAGAAAGTAGCTGCATAGATGTGTTAGAAACTGCTCTAAGAGTGGCCATTCGGGTGGAGTATACCTGCTTATCCTCACCCGACATGGACTCTGGGGGAGATGCAGCGTATTCTTTAATCAGATCCCGCTGCATCCTGATGACGTGTGCCATGTAGTTCAGCGCTCTCAAAGAGAAGGTTGCTGAACTGAAAACTCGCTTCCCAATGCGATCCATCAAGCGGGACTCCCTGCCCGGAGGATGCATAGAGGGACTCTCCTGGGCCAATTCCCTCTTAGTGGCTGCAGCCATCATCATGGCATCTACTGGGGGGCCTTTGCTCCAGTGAATGCGGTCTGCCGGAGGGGAAAGGATACGGTCAGGACGCTTGGGTATAGGCTCAACGGTGTCCGGATCCTTCCACGCTCTGATGGATATAAGGTCCACCAGAGGATCGGCAGGAGGGGACACCCAAGAGGTAGATGGGCCCACCTCGAATGCCTCCAAGAACACAGACTCGTCTGAGGAGGCCTTGGGGGCAGACCACCCTCCCCGATCCTCAACATTTCCATAATGTCTCCAAATGAGACGACCTCAGGGGGTGACCTTGGGGAGCCTTCCCCTTCATCCAGGTCTGTGTCTTGATGCGGACTCGGGGAGTCCATGTGCCTCCTTTTGCACTTACGCTTCTGAGGTACTTCTTCGGGGGGGCTGTCCGAGGAGTACTCTTCCGCAGCTGGATGTTCCAAGGGAACTACTTGGGACATCGAGGCGGGCTGTCCCTGGGACCGGCTGGTGGGGGCCTGGCCCAACTGCAAGGGAGTGCGGGATGGAGCCGTGGCAGGGACCGGGGGTCCAGAAGTCCTCAACAGTGCCCTTTCCACTACGTCGAAGGCCGAGGGGGAGCCAGCTTCTCTAAACCCCGAGAGCCGGCCCCCACTCGGATCCGGCCTTGCGGATCGGGCGGAGCCGAGACCGTCGGATCCGAGACCGTGTGCTCCAACCTAGACGGAGCCGAAGACACACCAGCTCCCTCGGATCCGAGGCTCGGTCCTCGGCTCCGAGAGGTCGGGTCCGAAGTACCCGAACCACTCAAGGGATGGGACGGATCCGAGGTGCGCCGACCTATCGGATCCGACCAACCCCCGGATCCAACTCTGCCCGGCGCCGACAGCTCCGAACCCATGGTTTGGTTCGGAGAAGGAGCCAAAGGGGCGAAAAAAGGGGTCGAAGCCCCTCCCGGATGGGGGGGGGCTAGGAGCACTCCCATTTGCATTTGGGCCTGGATGAATTTCCTCATCATCCGGTCCATGTCTGCTTCACTCATGGAAAAAGTGGATCTGGTCGAGGCCACCGAAGCGGATCTAGAGAGCCGCCTTGGGGACCTCGCTGAAGGGCTAGCCTCCTCCTCCTCGGGCCCAGGAGAAAACCGAGGGGAGTGGAGCCGAGGAGGAGGGAAGCTAGAAGGCACAGGAGAGGCCCGCTTGGATGGAGGAGCCGAACTGGAAGTTTCAGCTCTCCGTTTGTGGTGCCTCTCCCTGTGCCTCTCCTTCTTTTCTCGCTCCCTAGAAGACTCTCTCTCCTCCGGCATCTTAGAGGGAGGTTGAGTCCCAGCCGGTGGAGGAGAGCCCACAGCAACTGTTTGCTGTGTAGAAGGGGCAGAAGCCGAAGCGGTATCTGGAGGGAGAAGTCCCGCCAGAACCAGCTTCGACCTCCGCTCCCTCAAAGCTCGGGGGTTGAACCCTGCACAAATGGTACAACCAGAAGACAGGTGTTCAACCCCCAAGCATTTAACGCACCGAGTGTGGCCATCCGCTGGGGACAGCTTATGGCCACACTCGGTACATTTAGAGAATACTGCCTTATGGGCTTCAGACATGTTAAGCCCTAACAGGCCTAAAACACACACACACACACAAACTACGCAAAACCCGAGAAAAAATTAAAAAAATAGAGAGAGGAAAGCCTAACACAAACACTTCTAACTAATTAAATTAAAAAAGTTAAAGTTTTTCAAAATGTTCCTGTCAGAAAACTTATCTGCACTAGGAGCTCAAGGAATCCGTCGCAACTTGAAAGCGGCAAACGAAATCTGAGGTCAGTCAGGGATTGGCAAGGGGTTATGGGTAAGAGGGAGGAGCTAGGAGCTCGGAGCCTAAGCTTTTGAAATGCCGGCTCGGATCTGAGGTCGGATCCGATACCCACAGGTTGCAGACAAATGAAGTCTGCCTACTTCAGATCATTGATTATTATGATGCTGAAGCTTATTTTATCAAGTTAAGCAAAATAAAAATATAATTACATGTATTATATGGGTTCCCTATCAGAAGCCTGAAACACTATAAGCCTGAAAATCAAAATCCTGAAAACTATAGACTGAAAGCCCAAAATCCTGAAAGCCCAAAATACTGAAACTCAAAATCCTGAAAACACAAAATGGACATACTGACATCATTGTGGCTTTGCTATTGTTAGCCCTGTGGTGTTGGGTCATGCGTTGGGTTCAGGTAAGTGTCTTGATTGGTTTTATGTTAGGGTTAGGGGCGGTTTAAGTGAGTTAGGGTTAGGGCGCAGGTTAGGCATGTATGCAATAGTGACAAATATTGGGGTTGGGGCGGTTTAAGTGAGTTAGGGTTAGGGCGCGGGTCAGGTGAGTGTGCGATAGTGACAGACCTTAGGGTTAGGGTCAGGGTCAGTTGGTAGATATTAGTGTCTTTATAGTGACATATTAGCATTATTTGTGTTTTCAGGATTTTGAACTTTCAGTCTATAGTTTTCAGGATTTTGATTTTCAGGCTCATAGTGTTTCAGGCTTCTGATAGGGAACCATTATATGACACTGATAGCGTGAAAGGGGCAAAACTGTTATGGGACAAGATCAGTTATTAAAATGTATATTAATTTCAGTTTCACTGATGATTCTATAATATGATTGTTAAAAAACAAATATAATTTGTATGCAGGGGTGTGGGAATAGTTTAATATGTAATAAGGAAAAGTAAGTGTTGAAGGAGCAGAGGCATGTTAGCGGCATGTTAACTAGTATAAAAGGAATTTGTTAGCCTGACTCCTCCAGGCTAGGAGGGTGTTGTTGCTAGGGAAGGTTTGAAATATCCAAGGTCAAAAATTAAGACCCTTGGAGCAAATGGGTCATGTAAAAGAAGGTGTTTACATGAATCCAATGCGAGAATCACGAGGAGTGAAAACATTTCTAAAGTCATTGATTTGCTACAAGTATTGTAAACATAAAAACTCTGCATGGTTAAAATGATAAGCAAGTGTATAAAAGATTCCTTTGTTCAGAGAGACTGGTTTACCAACTGCTATGAAGATTGTCTCCCAACACTGTAAATAAAATTTCTGTTTGCACATCCTAAAGTGTTGTTTCTGAATTAAGGCAAATGAAGTAAATTCTTAATGTTATTTATTTATTAATTACTATAACATACTGAATAGCTTCTCTGTATTATTTGTTTCACATCCTGTATTAATACAACTAATTGTATGTTCTTTTCTCTGTTTATGATGCTTTTCTCACAGTTCCCTGCTGAAAAGTTTAGTTTAGTTTTTTTTTTTTGCCCACCCGGACCTTCCCAGTAACCAAAAGGCAATTAATAAATAAAATAAATAAATACATAAATATATGCTAATGCTGAGACTGGGAATGTAGATGCTTCTAAAGAGAATAAGATGGAGATGGTACAAAAATCCCTAAAAAGTATGTTGTTTTTAATAATAACAATAATAATAATAGATACCTATTTTTACATTGATTGGCCTTATTTTAAGCAGTTACAATCTGCTGTAGTGGACACTGACCAAAGGTATTGTCCATATCATCTTGCCAGACAGTATTGCTTCTCCTGGCCTGGTTGGTAATGATGTTGAGAAGGTGTATGACTGATTCTGTAGTAGAAAGAAGTAGACTGTAAGATACAAAACATTTAGGCTTGTATATAGACCCAGCTGGGATCATATCTGATGGTGTTAGGGGAGTCAGCAAGAACCTGTCTAGCAACAAGAAGCAATACAATATCCCCTATTCTTACTGTGGGACAACAAGTGTGGACTGATTTGTTAAGGAATATAAGTTTTGCTGGGAAGTTATTGCATTCTTTTAGCCAAGATTCTGAAACAGAAACTTCTAGATTATGGTATTGTGTTTCTAATGGTGCAAGTGCTGGAGTGTGTTCTGGAGAAACTTTTATGTTTATGTACAGCAGCAGCACAAGGGTTTGGGGTAAGTTCAATATCTCTGGCAAGAAAAAATGTTTGAAAAACTAAAAAAAAAATGAAAAAGTTTACTCTTCAGCTTGAACACCTCAGCAGGAGAGCAAAGTCTGAATGTATTTGGTATGGGCTATTGCAAGTTAAACACTACTAATGGCATTTTTTCTGGCCAAGAGACATAGATAAGGATGTGGAATCAATATAATATCTGTTTCACTGCAAGAAAAGGGTGGTGCCATGACCTGGAGTTATGGATGGTTGTCTTGGTATTCAATGTGAGGGATGCCCAACACTGCAGCAAGACAAATGATATGACTGCAAGTACTGACAGGTATACTTAGAGAAACTGAATAAATGTGAATTGTTTATGAATGTTATTGTCCCAGACAAGGTTTGATAAGGTTTACTTCTTAAGGAACTGCCCACTTCTACATCCATTTAAGATGTAAATTAGGAGTTCCTTTAAATATGTACTGATGTATTGGTGGCTGAGGAGTAAAGTACAAAATGGGAATACTTTAGAATATTTCACAGTACCATGGTCTTAAAGGTCTTTCGGCTTTTCCTGGTTAGGGGTTGCCACAGCAGAACTCCGGTCCACTAATGATTGGCAGTGGATTTTTACAGTGCTGAGTTGCCAGGCCGACTCCCAACCTTCAAAGAAGCCACACCCATTCACGCATGCACCTACCTGCATGTCTTTAACGTCACTCGACCACAGGGAGGACATGTAGACTCCACACAGAAGGCTCTCCAGCCGAGAATTGAACGGGAGAACCACTTGTTGTGAGGCAACAATGCTAACCGCTCCACCACTGCGGCCTACTAAGAAAAATTCACAAAAAGTCTTCACTGAATAAGTTATACAGTGTCTGCATCTGAGCTGCATATACCACAGTTATAACTAAATAACTGGAATCAGTTTAGTTTCTTCTGAAGTATTCTTTAACAACAGAAATATATGTATTTAAAGGTAGAATTACTTACTTAATGTAACAGCATTCGGCTTGCAATTAGTACCATATACAGAACATTATAACATGGCTATATTTCAGCATGTGTCACATTAGCTACCGACAAATGCTGTAGCCATGTATAATACTTCTGTACATCTAAGAGATGTTGCCAGACCAATGAGGACTGAAATCCTAGCCTGGTATAGAACATGCCAAAGAAAAAGAGAAAGTAGACACAGCAGGGATGTGGTACCTCAGCCATTAACCATCACAAGATTTAAAAGAACAATAAATTACATTCCTTTTATAGGCCTTGCTCATCCAACCATTCAGTTAAACAGCTTCTTTCAAAAAATATTTGTCAGTAAATCACTTACTGCATGCAAATGTTTATAAATAACAAACATTCTATAGCATGTAAATAAAACTATTTATTTTCATAATTATTAAATAATTGCTGCAATATTAAATTTATTATTTAAACTCATGGGATTTAAAGTATTGTACTAAAGACAAAATCGTGTGATACCTGCAAATTGCCCACTCTGATAGAATTTATTTGTGCTTAAATACTAAAAAAAATATCAGATTTATTTCTCCCATGGCAGTCTGAAAAATGTACTGCAACAGGGCTATCCATGTTTGTGTTTCTAATTTCTTTGAGTGTTCCAGAATTCTTATCTTTTCTTTTCTTTTCCTTTTGTTTGTCCTGCATACCATTTCCCCCTTTCATATTTACAGCCAGTAATATAAAGCACTCTGCAAGTAAGAATATGATTTAAATTATATATTACTTAGTTGATATTATCTCCATAATGTAAATTTTACATTTTATGACATATCAATTATTTCCCCCATAAAAAAGCTCCTAATCTGCCTACTTTACCATGATTCATTAATACACTGTGATTTAAATACTCTTTTACTTTCCTGCCTCTTTTGTATGAAAATTCCAGTCTAGTGGAAAAAAATTGCTGCAGACTTAAAAAAATGTACCAACTACTTCAGACTATTTTTTTCCAAAGCTGGAGAAACATCAGTGTATATAGTAACAAAATATATAAACTCAGCACACTGCCTAATCTCTGAACATTCCCTGCTTCTTTCACCACTGTTATTTACTATATGTGTGCCATCTTAAGCTACCATTTACCTAGACCAAAACTACCTTCTATATTCAGCCTTATCAGATGTATTCTTAAAAACTCTGTAAACTCAAGATAAGCAATGAATCAAGTAAATGTGGTAAATGCCAGCTGTATACATGTAAAATGTTATTAAGTGAAATGGCCTGTTATAAAATCTGTATTTAACCTTGTAGCCCCGTTGCCCCACCAGTGTGTCATCCAAATAACTCAACACACTGGAATGCTAAACATGTGAAAACAGCTCTTCAAATTTTGAAAAATCTCCTTTACAAACAAAATTCAGATCGTCAGTTTAATGCTTTTATAATACCACATTTTTCTTGATAGAACTGAGTTTTAAAATAAACAAGTTACAAAATATCATAAAGAAGTATACCCTGTAAACAGCAGTGAATGGTCCTTCTCCCAAAAACTTTCTCGCACAAAAATATTACATAGTAAATTCCTGACGTAACTTATCGGGTAACTGCCTTCTAATAGGTATCAAAGTGATCACATTTTAAAAATACCTGATGTGTGAATGTTACTCAGAGCAGCTGCAGCCAAAGATTTCCTTTTACTTGACACAGGACTAGAAGATAAAGATGGGGTTTTCTGGAATTAAAAAGGAAATTACTTCAGATTGGATTTCTGTACCTTTTAGATACTGTCATTATGGAACATTATTTTACAAGCTAAAGTTATACAGCAAATGAACAATTATGTGTGGCATTCACCTTAAAGGTAGTTTTTTTCCAAACTGTTTCTTCCAAATGGTCACACTTTAAGAATGATCAGTAGGCACTGAGACACATTGCTAAGAGGCATGGTCCTTCTATCTTCCTTGCAATTTTTTTCAAGTAAACATTCCCAAGTCTAGCATGTCTCAGGAAGCACCTGCTAAAAAATAAATCACCTAAAGAATCTATATCTTGAAATGAAATGGACATGTGAAACAGACTGCCTCTTGAAAAAGCTAACAGGTGAACATGAAACTGCTAAGGGAGCAGGAATTAATAAGAAGTTATGTACCTACCATAACGTTCCATGTTAGTTGTCTTCTTCTCGCCTTCTTTCTTGCTGGTTGGGTTCGGAGCCGATCCTCGGCTCCGACTCGGCAATCTACTAAAGTTCGAGAGCTATTTACTGGCTCGAGGCCCTCCCCATATCCCACAATGCCAGGTGCTAGATCCCCAGATCTCGTTGGCAGAGCTAACAGCATGGAAGGATTCAAGGACACCTGTCCAAATACAAGATTTTCCTACAGTGGTAAGACAGAGGAAGACACAATGTATATAAGAGTCAGCCAGAGAAAGAAGGCCTCAAAGGAGGATTCTTCTCGGTCTGTCCAGGCTAGGGGGATGGAGGGTGGGATGCAAGAAAGAAGGCGAGAAGAAGACAACTAACATGGAACGTTATGGTAGGTACATAACTTCTTAATGTTAAATTGTCTCTCTCGCCTTCATTCTTACTGGTTTGGACAGCGTCCCTAGCACCTTAATCCTGGGTGGCACACTGGAACAGACTTTTAAGCACAGTGGAACCAAAATACGCTCTACTCCTAGAGGCCACTGAAGTAGCTAACACTCTAGTGGAATGGCCTTTAGGTTTAGTAGGTAGGTTTTATGTCTCAGTTGATAGATCAAAGTAATAATAGAGGACAACCACCTGGACAAGGTCACTTTAGAAACTAGTAGGCCTTGTTTGCCCTCAGCATAGGACAGAAAGAGTTGGTCTGATTTTCTTGTCTGCTTAGTCCTATCCAAATAAAAACGTAATTGCCTATGAACTTCCAGTTGGTGTAAATTTTGTTCAGCTTTATTCGAATAGTTAGGAAAAAAGACAGGTAGGTCAATAGTCTGGTTCAGGTTTGTTTCAGAAGGTATCTTGGGCAGGAACGAAGGATTGGTCCTAAGTGAAACTCTGTCCTTATGAAACACAAGATAAGGAGGACGAATACAGAGGGATTGAAGTTCCGAAACTCTCCTAGCTGAGGTGATAGCTATTAAAAAGAGAGTCTTCCAGGACAGCAATTTTAAGTAACAGGAATTCGCAGGTTCAAAGGGAGGGAGAATCAAGGAAGCTAATATCAAGTTCAAGTCCCGCGGAGGCGGGGGATCTCTGACCGGGGGCCTAAGCAACAAAGTTCCTTTGAGAAAGGCCTTGCAAAGTTTGTGGGACATGATGCTGGTTTCTGATAGGCCAGCGTGGAAATTGGCAATAGCAGCTAATTGGACCCTAATAGTGGCAGATGAGGAACCAGCTTGAAAGAGCTCTGCTAAAAAGTCTAGGACATGGTGGACAGGGGCTGTGAAGGGGTCAATATTCCTAGCCTCTGCCCAGAAAGAGAAACATTTCCACTTTCTAGCATAAGTCTTTCTGGTGGTAGACTTGTGCGAAGAAAGGATGATTTCACGCACCGGCTGAGAAATTTGTGTAAGCCTGGCTATGGTTGGAAGTGGAGCAACCAAGCTGTGAGGTTGAGAGACTGAAGGGATTGGTGCAGCCCACCCGACTGATGGACCAAGAGGTCTGGCACTGGGTCCAGATTCCAAGGCTGCTCCAACAGGTGACAATGCAGGAATGGAAACCAAATTTGTCGAGGCCAGTAAGGGACAATGAGGATCATCCTGGATCCCAATGCAGTCGCCTTCTGAATCACCTTGGGAATTAGGGTAAAAGGTGGGAATGCATACAGAAAACCCCAGGGCCAATCATGAACTAGAGCGTCTCTGGGGGAGTGCCTGGGAAGGGGGAAGAGAGTGAAGAAATTGTTGCACTTGCTGTTGAGGGGAGTTGTGAAAAGGTCACAGCAAGGTTGACCCCATCTGTGGAAGACTTTGCCCGCTACTGATTGATTGAGAGACCACTCGTGAGGCATGAGAATAGCTCTGCTTAGCCTGTCCGCTATGACGTTGGACCTCCTGGGGATGTGCACTGCCGTCAGAAACCGTTGAGAGGAGATCACCCACTGCCAGAGTCTGAGTGCTTTTCGACATAAGGGATAGGACTTGGTTCTGCCCTGCTTGTTGATGTATTGTCTGTCTGAATCGCAATAGTCCCAGTAGGAAGAGAGTCCTGAAGAGCTTGTAACGCCAAAAGCACCGCTCTCGTCTCCAAGACATTTATGTGCAGATGGTACTCTTGAGGTTGCCAAGTGCCCTGGACAGTCCTGCCCTGAAAATGCCCCCCCCCCACCTGATCATGGAGGCATCCGTGGTCACCGTGGCAACAGGAGGAGGAAGAACAAATGGTCTGCCCTGGAGTAGTAGAGGGGAGACCATCCACCAAGCCAGATGGTCTTTGCATGATTGAGTGATTATTATCTTGTGAGACGTTGGAAGTTGTTGAAAGGACCATTGAGTAAAAAGCATCCACTGAAGAAGCCGGATGTGAAAACGAGTCAGGGGAAGGGCGCTCTGACGTCGGGGAAAAGGCGACATCAGCCGACGCCGGACCCAGACTTTGGAATCCGGCCGACCGAAGGGCTGCCTGAGGCAGGACAACCCATATGTCAGGACTGCAGTTGCATCCTTGAAGGACATCTAGTATGATAGCTGCTGCTATGAGGCCCAAGGTCTTTAGTACAAATTTGGCCTGAATTCTGTTGCACTGTAGTAAGATTTGCACATGCCGGCGAATGTCTGACAATCTGTTGAGGGGAAGTCTTGCAGACAGATCTTTTGTATTTAGATTTGCACCTATAAAGGTTATAGACTGACAAGGCGACAATGCAGACTTTTCAAAATTTATTGAGATACCTAGCTTGGAGCAAGTTTGGATGGTATAATCCCTGGCTCACAGTAGCTGATGCCTGGTGGAAGCAGTAAGGAGCCAGTCGTCGAGATATGGAAACACCTGGAATCCTCGCCATCTCAGGTGAGCCGTGACCACTGCCATGCATTTGGTGAACACCCTGGGGGTTGTGGTGAGACCAAAGGGCAGGGCTCTGAACTGATAGTGACTGGCTCCCAGCCAGTAGCGGAGAAACCTTCTGGAGCGCCTGTTCATTTTGATATGGTAGTAAGCATCCTGAAGGTCTATGGAGCATATCCATTTGTCCTGACCCAAGAAGGGTATAATGGACTGAAGCGTGACCATGCAGAATTTTATTCTTTGAACAGACTTGTTCAGCCTGCTGAGATCCAAAATGGGTCTCCAGTCCCCTGTCTTTTTTGGTACCAAAAAGAACTTGGAGTAAATTCTGGATCCTTGCTAGTCTGCTGGGACTGGCTGAATGGCCTGTTTTTCTAGCGGTTTTGAAATTTCTAGCTTGTTCCCTTAGACCGGGTGGAACATCTGGAAGGGACTTGGTTGTCTGTACAGTGGTATGGACAAAGGGGATTTTGTAACCCTCGGATATGATAGACCGTACCCATCTGTCTTGTGTAAGGAGTTGCCAGGCTTCTGGGTACAGTGACAATCTTCCCCCGACTGCCTCCAAAGGTGGACAGTCGGGCAGCCCCTCAGGGGTGCTGAAAGGGTTTGTCAGAGAAAGATTCTCTGCTACCCTGATTTTTGCAGGCCCCCTCTGCCCCTCAGGCGGCTTCTATTATTGTTCCCTCCTCTGCCTCTGGAGGGAAACTCACCACGTGTGTCAGGCACGACTCCCTGGGGTTTCCGAAATAAGAAGTTATGTACTCACCATAACGTTCCATCTGAGTAGGTAGCTTCATTTGTCTGCAACCTGTGGGTCTTGGATCCGATATCGGATCCGAGCCGGCAACTTGTTTCAAGCTAATGGATCTGAGCTCCTAGCTCCTCCCCTCACCCATAATCCCCTGCTAACCTTCCATGACCTCAGATCAAGTTTGCCCCTCAAGATATACCCAAAAACGGGTATCCAACTAAAATAGATCCGAAGAAGGCCAGGGGGAAGGAGGGGGGGATGGTTGCAGACAAATGAAGCTACCTACTCAGATGGAACGTTATGGTGAGTACATAACTTCTTAATCTGAAGTAGGGAGTTAATTTGTCAGCAACCTGTGGGACAGAGTCCCCAGCTACCTGAACCTTGGGTGGCCATCATGGAAGGATATTGTGAAGCACCGCAGAGCCAAAGGACGCTCTCCCTCTAGAAATCACATCCAGTTTGTAGTGGTTAATAAAGGTATGAGATGAAGCCCAAGTGGCTGCTGAACAAATATTATCCAATGGAACTCTAGACTTGAACACCGCAGAAGTAGAGAGGGAATGAGTGGAATGTGCGCAAACTCCTTCAGGTGCGGGTCTCCCAGAGGCTTGGTACACCAATAGGATACATTGAGAAATCCAGCGTGATAGAGATACTTTTGATATTGCTTTCCCCAAATTAAATTTGGCAAAGGAAACGAACAGCTGGTCGGATTGTCTATGACCAGCTGTTCTATGAGTATAAAAGTGAAGCTGCCTATGAACATCTAATGAGTGCAGCTTGTACTCTCCTTTATTCTGATATTTAGGGAAGAAAACTGGTAAATTTATGGATTGATTTATATTGGTTTCTGATGCTATCTTGGGAAGAAAAGAGGGATTGATCCTGAGGTACACTCTGTCTGGGTGAAAGATCAAATAAGGAGGCTTCACAGAAAGAGCTTGAAGCTCCAAAACTCTTTTTGCTGAAGTGATGGCTACAAGGAATGCTGTTTTCCAGGACAAGAATTTGAGATCTACTGAAGCAGCAGGTTCAAAAGGTGGAGAAGTCAAGGCTTGAAGAACTAGTGAAAGATCCCACAGTGGTACGTCTTCTTTTATAGGGGGTCTAAGCAAGAAGGTGTGATTGAGAAAGGTTTTACACAACTTGGCCGACATCAAAGGCCCTGTATCATGTTGTCCCACATGGTAATGTGAGATGGCTGCCAATTGCACTTTGACAGTTGAACAACTAGCGCCTTCCTGAAAAAGTTTGGTTAGGAAGTCTAATATGGACTGAAGAGGAGCTGTAAAGGGATCTAGATCATGATGCTCTGCCCAGATGGAGAAATGTTTCCATTTACTGCGGTACACTTTCCAGGTGGAGGGCTTATGCGCTGCCACAAGGATGGCTTTGACTGGTGAAGAGATACCGGGAGTCCTAACTAGGAGTGGAACTGGAGCAACCAAGCTGTCAGTTTCAGATTGTCCAGGTTTGGGGTCGGTAAGTCCGACGGATGGGAGATTAGATCCGGACTGGGATCCAGAATCCAAGGAGGATTCACTAGGTGAGACCACAGGTAAGGGAACTAAATTTGCCGAGGCCAAAATGGGGCAATGAGGATCATCCTGCTCCCCAACCACGAGGCTTTCTGTAAGAGTTGCAGCATCAGGGGTAGAGGAGGATAGGCATAAAGTAGACCGGGTGGCCAAGCATGCACCAGAGCGTCTCTTGGAGTTTCCCCTGGAGGGGGAAACAGAGCGAAGAAATTGCCACATTTGGTGTTTGAGGGAGACGCAAAAAGATCGCATCAGGGTTGCCCCCATATTGCGAATATCTGCTTCGCTACTAGTGGATTGAGAGACCACTCATACGGGGTAAGAAGGGCGCGACTGAGTTTGTCCGCTAGGATGTTGGTCCATCCCGGAATGTGCGTTGCAATCAGAAAGTGGTTGGTGGAGATCGCCCATTCCCACACTCTCATGGCTTCGCGGCATAGAGGGTAAGATCTGGTTCCCCCCTGTTTGTTGATGTACCAGACAACCGACATGTTGTCTGACTGAATTGCAATCGTTCGTATGGGGAGGAGATTCTGAAGTGATTGCAATGCGAACAGCACCGCTCTCATCTCCAGAACGTTGATATGCAGGGAGGTCTCTGTGTCGTTCCACGTGCCTTGGACCGTCCTGCCTGAATAATGCCCCCCCCCACCATAGGCGGGAGGCATCCGTGGTCACCGTGGCGAGAGGGGGAGAGGTGCAGAAGGGACGGCCCATATGGAGGTCTGAAGCTTGGAGCCACCATAATAGAGCCCTCCTGCAAGCCTTGCTGATAGCAATGGGGTGGTGAAGAGGAAGGGATAGAAAGGACCATTGCACTAGAAGTGCCCATTGCAGTACCCGCATGTTCAGACGGGCGCATGGAAGGAGTGTAATCGCTGCCGCCATGGAGCCTAGTGCCCTCAGGACCAATTCCGCTGGTGAAGTCTCTGATTGGAGGATAGCCCGCACATGGAGTTGCAAATTCCGAATTCTCTTGGAAGTTAGAAAGGCTCGTAGCTCTCTGGTGTCTATTCTGGCTCCTATGAATTCTATGACTTGTGTCGGGGCCAGAAGGGATTTGTCGGCATTGATGGTGATGCCTAAATGTGGGGCTAGGTGGAGAAAGAAATCTCTGGCTGAGCAAAGTAGATGCCTTGTTGGGGCAGTCAGGAGCCAGTCATCCAGGTATGGAAAGACCTGTATTCCCTGGAGTCTCAGGTGGGCCGCAATCACTGCTGATACCTTGGTGAACACCCTGGGGGTTGTGGTGAGGCCAAAGGGAAGGACCCTGAACTGGTAGTGACTGGCTCCCAGCTGGAAGCGGAGGAACCACCTGGATCATCTGTCCATTAGAATGTGGTAGTACGCATCCTTGAGGTCTACAGAGCACATCCAATTGTTCTCCCTTAGAAGTGGGAGAATAGATTGAAGAGTGACCATTCGGAATTTTTCCTTGGTTACTGACAGGTTCAAGTGGGAAAGGTCTAGAATCGGTCTCAATTCCCCCATCTTTTTTGGCACCAAAAAGAACCTGGAGTAGAACCCTAATCTGAGCTGGTCTTGGGGGACGGGCTGGATGGCTCTTTTTCTTAGCAGTTGCTGAATTTCTGTGGCTGCGGCCTCCCTCTGATCGGGTGGTACATTGGGGAGGTTTTTGAATTTGGGGACATGAAGTAATGGTATTTTGTACACTCTGGATATAATGCGAAGCACCCAGCGGTCTGTCGTGATGGACTCCCATGCCGCTAGGTGCTCCGAGAAGCGGCCCCTGACTGCCTCCAGAGTGGAGCAGCCGGGCAACCCTTCAGGGCTGCTGCGTGGGCCATTCAGAGAAAGGTTCTCTGGACCCAAAGTTTTTCGGAGCCCCTCTGCCCCTGGGGCGGCGTCCTCCCTGTCCTCCTCTGCCACGGAAGGACTGGTTGTCCGGAGCGGGTTGGGAATGTTGCGATTTCCGGAACCACATCTTCTTCTGACCCTTTTGGTTCTTCAAAAAGGACCGCTGGGGATCAGAGAAGCGGACTCCGACGGCAGACAACGTCTTCTCATCTTTCTCGCTCTGGACAAGTGTCTCGCGAACCATTTTGCCAAACAGGGCAGAACCATCGAAAGGGGTGTTCGCAAAAGACGCTTTAAAAGGCTCCGCAAAGTCACAATGACGGAGCCAGGCCTAATGTCTCATGACTAGGCCTGCTCCACTAGCCCTAGCGGCTCCCTCTGTGGCGTGGGACAATAGCCGCATAGAGGTATTTGAAATTGATCTCAGAGTGGCCATTCGGGTGGAGTACAATTGCTTGTCATCCACCGACATGGACTCAGGAGGGAAGGCAGCGTATTCTTTGATAAGATCCCGCTGCATCCTGATGACATGTGCCATATAGTTCAGAGACCTTACCGAGAAGGTCGCTGAACTAAAAACTCGCTTCCCTAAGCGGTCCATTGAGCGGGACTCCTTGCTCGGTGGATGGACTGAGGGGTTCTCCTGAGCTAGTTCCCTCTTCGTGGCTGCCGCCGTCAACATGGCATCTATGGGAGGGCCCTTACTCCAGTGCGATCGGTCTGAGGGGGGGCTAAGTATTCTGTCCGGGCGTTTTGGTATTGTCTCCACGGTGTCCGCATCCTTCCACGCCCTGGTGGTAATGAGGTCCACCAAGAGGTCGGCCGGAGGGGACACCCAAGAGGTAGATGGGCCTGCTTCAAATGCCTCCAGAAACACGGACTCATCGGAGGAAGACTTGGGGGCAGACCACCCACCTCTGATCCTCAGCATCTCCATGATGTCTCCAAAGGAGACATCCTCAGGGGGTGATCTTGGGGAGCCTTCCCCTTCCTCCAAGTCCGTGTCCTCAGTTAAGGACTCAGGGGAGTCCATGTGCCTCCTCTTGCACTTATGCTTGTGGGGCACATCCTCGGGGGGGCTGTCCGAGGAGGCATCGCCAGCAGCATCCTGTTCCAATGGAACCATCTGGGACATTGAAGCAGCTGTCCCTTTGGCCGGGTGATGGAAGCCTGGCCCTGCAGAGAGGGAGTGCAGGGAGGAGTCGAGACAAGGACCGGGGGTCCGGATGCTCTCAACAGATCCCTCTCCACAACATCGAAAGCCGAGGGGGAACCACTCTCTCTTGGATCCGAGAGTCGGCTCCCACTCGGATCCGATGAAGGGATCGGAACTGGCGCCGAGACCATCGGATCCAAAGGACCAGTGCGCTCCGACCTGGACGGAGCCGAAGGCACACTGAATCCCTCAAATCCGAAGCTCGGACCACGGCTCTGAGAGGTCGGATCCAACAGGCTCGAGGGCAGGGTCGGATCCGAAGTACCAAGTACTGTCGGTGCCGACCCACCCCCGGCTCCAATGCTGCTCGGCTCCAAACGCTCCGAACCTGGATAGCAGGTCGGAGAAGGAGCAATAGGATGGAAAAAAGGTGTCGAGCTCCCCCCCAAAGGGGGGGAGGCAAGAGCACTCCCATCTGCAGCTGGGCCTGGATGAACCTTCACATCATCCAGTCCAAGTCTGCATCGGACATACTAAAGGTCGATCTCGAAGAGGTCACCGAGGCAGGCCTGGAATGCCACCTCGATGACCTCGATGAGATCAGGCCTCCTCCTCCTCAGGCCCTGGGGAGAAACAAGGGGATTGGAGCCGAGGAGGAGGAGACATAGAAGCAGTGGAGGGAGAAGCCCGCTTAGCTGGCGGGGCCGAAACGGAGGTCTCGGCCTGCCGCTTGTGGTGCTTCTCCCTCCGTTTCTTCCTCCTGGCCTCCCTGTCCTCCGACACTTTAGCGGGAGTTTGAGTCCCGGTCGGAGGAAGGGGGGCAGGAATGGCAACAACCACAGCCTGTGGTGGAGCCACGGGAGCAGCGGAGGCCGGAGCCGAGCCCGGGGGTAAAAGTCCCGCCAAGACCAGCTTCGACCTCTGCTCTTTCAGTGCCCTGGGGTTGAACGCTGCAGAAATGGTACAGCCTGAGGTGAGGTGTTCAACCCCAAGGCACCAAACGCACCGAGTGTGGCCATCAGCCGGGGAGAGCTTATGGCCACACTCGGTACATTTAGAAAAAATGGCTTTTGGGGCCTCAGACATACTTAAAGAAAAAAGTAATGTAACACACACACAAACACAGGCCCCAAAACACAACACACAACACACACTCTCTAATGACCAGCGAAGGGAGGGAAAAACTACTTAAAAGAAATTATTTTTTACTCTACAGGGAACCTAACACTTACACACTTAATATTTTTGTGAAGAAATAAGAAAGTTGACAGAAAAATATAAACTTAACTGCCAAGTACTAAACGAGCTCACAGGAATCCAGCTATCCACAAGCACGGCAAACTAGATCTGAGGTCAAGGAGGGTTAGCAGGGGATTATGGGTGAGGGGAGGAGCTAGGAGCTCGGATCCATTAGCTTGAAACAAGTTGCCTGCTCGAATCCGATATCAGATCCAAGACCCACAGGTTGCTGACAAATGAACTCCCTACTTCAGATCCACATTTTCCCACTCTTCTGACCTTTGGGGTATGGTCTAGAGGGAGTGGAAAAATGGACTCCCACGGCAGAGAGAGTCTTGCCTTCCTGCTCACACCTGGTAAGGGTATCCTTCACCTGTGGTCCAAACAAAGCCGAACCATCATAGGGGGTATTAGTGAAGGACGCCTTAAAGGGGTCAGCAAAGTTACATAACTGCATCCAGGCATGTCTTCTCAAAGCCACGCCTGTCCCTGCGGCCCTACTCGCCCCATCAGCTGCATAAGAAATGAGCCACATGGAGGAGTTGATGATTGAGTTAAGGGTCGCCAACTGGGAGTTAATCTTAGCTTAGGACCCCGCAGCTGATGGATCCTGAAGAGTATCACCCAGTTCTTTGAGAAGATCCCTTTGGAGTCGGGTGAAGTGGCACAGATAATTTAGTGACCGCATAGCAAAGGTCGCTGAGGAAAACATCCACTTCCCATACCTGTCCATTGTCCTAGACTCTTTATTAGGTGGATGGACAGGCACTGAAGGGTCAGCCACCTCCTTCTTCGTGGCTGCTGCAACCACCATAGCATCATCGGGGATACCTTTTGTCAAAAATTGCTTGCTGGGTGGGGCTGTAATGAATTTATTTGGCCTGCGGGGAGTAGGTTCCACTGTGTCTGGGGCTGACCATGCCCTTTGAGCCACTACTTCCATCAGCAGGTCGAAGGGTGGAGACACCCAGGAGGTGGAAGGGCGAGAGCCAAACGCATCCAGGTAGACCGACTCATCCTCGGAAGGGTTAAGGGCAGTCCAGTTCCCCCTCTGCTTAAGGATCTCTAGAATGTCTGAAAAGGAGACATCCTTAGAGGGGGATCTTGGGGACCCTACGGAATCCTCCAAGTCGGTATCAGACGTGACTGACTCGGGGGGGGGTCAACATGTTTCCTCTTACATTTTCTCTTCCGAGGGGGGTCTGCTGAAGGATCAGGGAGGCCTCGGAAGAGGAAGATATGCCCAATGGGGCAACCTGGAGCGTTTGCTCTCCACGCTTGGGGTCAGGAGGGTGGGCAGAGACCGATGCAGGCACCATGGGGGGAGGAGCCAAAGGGGCTAAACGAGGGGCCAACTCAGGAGTCAGCACACTCCTCATGACCTTGAAGGTGACCCTATCAGGCAGAGCAGAGGGTCCCTGCTCCGAAGACACGATAACCCTTGCCGGCACTGAGAGGGACGGCTCCGAGGCTGATGTTGGGGCTGAGCTCACCTGCGCCGAGGCTCCGAGAGGGAGAACGGGGTTGGACAAGGGTCTGATGCCACTCGCCCTCTTGGAGCCGACGAGGGAGTCCCGGCACCCAGATCCCTCCAAGGACGGAACCAGTGAAGAGATCGGAGCTGACGAAGGAGCCGAAAGGAGTGGTATCGGCTCCAACATCTCCAAGATTCGAGCCCCAACCAGCTCTGGCTCCGAACACAAGGGGGGAGTCGGAGGAGGAACTACTGAAGACACCGGGATAGCCATAGTCTGTTGAGATGGGATGGTTAACATTTTGGCAAGGGCCTGTGATTTAAGGAGTCTACTGACTACCCTCTCCAAGTCATGATCAGATAGCCTGGAGGACAGAGAGGAGTGGGACCTATGTCTTCTTTCAGATTGAAGCAATGGTGACCTGGGAGCCGAACAAACCAATTCTAGAGTGTTTTCGGCTCAAAGACGGTTCCGACACTAAGGTCGGAGCCGATTGAGGTCCAGAGATGTCAGCTCCAGCCGGAGCCGAGGAAGAGGAGGCAGATGCTCTGCCCGGCGAAGGCTCCGAACTGGGAGCCGACGGTTTGGTAGGCTTTAAGGATTTACCCGGCTGAGGCTTGGCCGGGGATCCCTCTGGCTTAAGTAAGCCTCTCAAGATAAGCTTGTTCCTATGCTCTTGCAGGACTCTGGGGCTGAAAGCGTGACAGACAAAGCAGGAGTCCTGCAGGTGTAGGGGACCCAAGCAATAAACACAAGAAGTGTGACCGTCTGTCAGAGACATCTTCTGACAGCACGAGTCACACTTCTTAAAGCCTGAAACTTTGGTATCCTTAGACATATTGGTAATGTGATACCAAAGGAACTAGTGCTTAATAAGGCATACACACACACGCACTAGATAAAACGGAAAATACTAACTAGTGCTTAATCAAGTCACACACACACGCGCACTAGATAAAACTAACAATAATAATACTATAGTAATTATAACAACCACACAACTACCTTACTAATGGCAAAAATATACAAAAAACTACAAGACTGACTAATTGTAGTTAAGAAAGGCTAAACACTACCCTAACAAGGGAGAGGGGGGGAGGGAGGAAATTCTCTAACAAAAAACGAGTTTCTGAATGGGATAATAAGGGGATACACAGTCTAACTAAAACTAACTAAATATAAGGTAAATATATAGGTAAATTTTAGACTAACAATGCAAGAACATTTATACGACCTGGAGCCAGTAAAATCGCAACCTCGTCGCTGAAGTGGCAAACAAGATCTGGGGATCTAGCGCCTGGCATTGTGGGATATGGGGAGGGCCTCGAGCCAGTAAATAGCTCTCGAGCTTTAGTAGATTGCCGAGTCGGAGCCGAGGATCGGCTCCGAACCCAACCAGCAAGAATGAAGGCGAGAGAGACAACTTCAAATCATCTGTTGTACACACCTGTCTCAAAGACAGTACAGTTCAGTGAGTAACAGCAGATTGATAAATCCATTTATATATTCACTACAGCCACTTTTCTGATAATATGCAGATTGTGACCCCTGAATGGCTGGCACTGCTGGCACCCCTTGGAAGGGACAGAATGTCAGACAGCTACAAACCAGGCTCTGTTCTCAGAACCAAAGCCCAAAAAATGTTTTATACCTTAAAGAAATGACAGATGGAGCCTCAACGACTGTCTATAAAAATGAAGAGTCCTTGATGTTGGTTAATTTTTGCCACTAGGTCCAACAAAGGTGGCGAATACAGGAACTTTGTGGAATCATCTACCATTTGAAAATGGTTGCTGTACTAGGTAATGACAATGTAAATTACCACAAATACTTTGTACAGATAGGAAAATAACATAAGGCAGCCATTACTTTATGACTAGCCTGTGCGGCAGACTTAAAGAAGTTGTTCAGTTTATTCTGCTAAGTACCTCACACATAACTTTGTAAGATAACATTAAAAATAATATATAAACAACACTCAAAAGGAAAAAGGGAGTTAATATACTGGAGACTAAAAGACATTCACATATTTGCTATTATGATGGCTACATCATGTAACTTAATTTTGCCTAGTTGTCTGTTTATTAAAATGCCTCCGAAGACAGAAGAAAAGCAAAATTTCAATAAATACAAAAAAGTTAACATGTTAAGTACTTTTATTTTTAATCCAGCAGAATTCTTCAGATCCTGACTACATAACAATCACCGCTTACTTAAATAATCCTAATACATCATGTGATTCGAGAATCGGTTAACAAACGTAAAAAACAGCTAATACATTTTGAAAACATCTTTACTTAAAACATGATCTACAATCCTTTCATTGAATATAATATAAAATAAGAAGTTATGTACTCATCATAACGTTCCATCTGAGTAGATAAACTTCATTTGTCAGCAACCTATGGGATTCGGATCTGACTTCGGATCCGAGCCAGCAGTTTTCAACAGCTTAGATCAGCGCTCCAAGCTCCTCCCCCTACCCATAATCCCCTGCCAACCCTAACTGACCTCAGATCGAGTTTGCTCAAAAGCCGATACTGCTTGAAGATAATTACTCTCAAGTATAAAAGGTAACACACCGTGTAAACCTGAGAATGAGAAAAAAACATCCAAAGGTGAGGGGAAAGGAGGGAGGGACGGTTGCTGAGAAATTAAGTTTATCTACTCAGATGGAACGTTATGGTGAGTACATAACTTCTTAATCTGAAGTAGTTAACTTCATTTGTGCAGCAACCTATGGGACAGAGTCCCCAGCTACCTGAATCTTGGGCGGCCTTCATGGAAGGATGTTCCGGAGCACTGCGGAGCCAAAGGATGCTCGCCCTCTGGAGATAATGTCCAATTTATAGTGATTGATAAAGGTATGAGATGAGGCCCAAGTGGCTGCTGAGCAAATATCATCCAAAGAAACTCTAGCCCTAAAGGCCGCAGAGGTAGACATAGATCGAGTAGAGTGGGCACGGACTCCCTGAGGTGCGGGCCTGCCAGAACTTTCATATGTTAAAAGGATACACTGCGAAATCCATCTAGACAGCATGACTTTAGATACAGATTTACCCAAGTTAAATTTGGCAAAGGAGATGAACAACTGGTCAGATTGCCTATGACCAGATGTCCTGTGGATGTAGAAGCGAAGTTGTCTATGCACATCCAGTGAGTGTAATTTGTATTCTCCTTTACTTTGATAATTAGGAAAAAAGACTGGTAGCTTAATGGACTGATTAATATTTGACTCAGACTCAATCTTGGGAAGAAAAGAGGGAATGGTCCTGAGGTAAACTCTATCCTTGTGAAAAGTCAAGTATGGGGTTTTACACAGAGGGCTTGTAGTTCGGAGACCATTCGAGCCAAGGTGATAGTGACAAGAAAGGCCGTTTTCCATGACAAGAATTTAAGATCTACTGAAGCTGCAGGCTCAAACGGGGGAGCTGTCAAAGCCTGAAGCACCAGTGTTAAGTCCCAAGGTGGGACCACATCCTTCACTGGAGGTCTGAGCAGAAAGGTGCCCTTCAGAAAGGTCTTACACAATTTCATGGTGATCGGCCCAGTTCATTTCCCACGTGATAATGAGAGATAGCTGCTAGTTGAACCTTAACTGTGGAGGAGCTAGCCCCCTGATGAAACTGCCCTGACAGGAAGTCTAATACAGTGGGAAAAGGAGCTGTAAAAGGGTCCAAATTTCGATGTTCCGCCCAAATGGAGAAATGCTTCCATTTGCTACTATAGATCTTTCTAGTAGAAGGCTTGTGCGCTGCTACTAGGATAGCTTTAACAGAGGAAGAGATACCGGGAGTCCTAGCTACGAGTGGAACTGGAGCAGCCAAGCTGTGAGCTTCAGATTGTCCAGATTTGGGACTGGGAGATCTAGGGGGTGGGATATTAGATCCGGAAGGGGATCCAGAATCCAAGGAGGATTCACCAGATGAGACCAAAGGTAGGGGAACCAGGCTTGGCGAGGCCAGAATGGGGCAATGAGGATTATCCTGCTCCCCAACCGACTGTCTTTCTGCAGAAACTTTAGCATCAGAGGAAGAGGAGGGTAAGCATAAAGTAGACAGGGAGGCCAAGCATGCACCAGAGCATCTCTCGGGAATTCCCGGGGGGGAGGGGATGAGAGCGAAGTAGTCGTAATATTTTGTGTTCGAGGGAGAGGCAAAGAGATCGCAACAGGGTTGACCTCATTCAGTGAAAATCCGATTCGCTACCTCGGGATTCAGACCACTCGTATGGTAACAGGATGGTGCAACTTAGTCTGTCCGCTAGTATGTTGGACCGCCCCGGAATGTGCGTTGCTATGAGAAAACGGTTGGTGGAGATCGCCCATTCCCACACCCTCATGGCCTCTCAACAGAGTGGGTAAGACCTGGTTCCTCTTTGTTTGTTGATGTACCAGACAACAGACATGTTGTCCATCTGAATAGCAATCGTTCCTACAGGAAGAAGGTCCTGAAGTGCTTGCAATGCCAACAGCACTGCCCTCATCTCTAGGACATTGATATGCAATGAAGTCTCCGTGAGGTCCCACGTGCCTTGGACTGTCCTGCCCAAACAATGCCCTCCCCCACCCGAGGCGGGAGGGGTCCGTGGTCACTGTGGCTAGAGGAGAGGCCATAGAAAAGGGGCATCCTTCCTGGAGGTCCAGAGATTGGAGCCACCACAAGAGGGCCCTCTTGCAAGCCCTGCTGAGGGGAATGGGATAGCTGAGAGGATATTGAAGAAAGGACCACTGGACTTAGAGGGTCCATTGTAAGACCCTCATGTTCAAATGCACCATTGGCAATAGATTGATTGCCGCCGCCATTGAACCTGGAGCCCTCATGACCAATTCCGCTGGGGGAACTGGGGATTGTATAATGGCCCGCACATGTAGCCTCAGGGTTCATAGCTGATCCATGGTCAAAAAGGCTAGGAGCTTGTTTGTGTTTAATCTGGCCCCTATGAAGTCTATGGTCTGAGAAGGGGCAAGAGACGACTTCTCTATGTTGATAGTGATCCCCAGCCGAGGAGCTAGATGAAGAAAGTAGTTTCTGGCTGCGCAGAGTAGATGCCTTGTCGGAGCGGTCAGGAGCCAGTCATCCAGGTATGGGAAAACCTGAATTCCCTGGAGCCTCAGGTGGGCCGCTACCACCGCTAATACTTTGGTGAACACCCTGGGGGCTGTGGTGAGACCAAAGGAGAGGACCCTGAAATGGTAATGACTGGCTCCTAGCTGGAAGCGGAGGAACCTTCTGGATCACCTGTCCATCAGAATGTGGTAGTACGCATCCTTGAGGTCTATACAGCACATCCAGTCGCTCTCCCGCAAGAGGGGGAGAATGGATTGAAGGGCGACCATGCGGAATTTCTCTTTGTTTACTGACAGGTTCAGGGGGGAGAGGTTGAGGATTGGTCTTAAGTCCCCCGTCTTTTTTGGCACCAAGAAGAACCTGGAGTAAAAACCCGACCTGCACTGGTCTGGGGGGACGTGATGGATGGCTCTTTTTTTCCAGCAACTGTTGGATTTCCTTTGCTGCGGCCTCCCTCTGATCGGGTGGGACATCGGGGAGGTATCTGGGGCTGCGTGGGTAAAGAGAGAAGGGGATCTGATATCCTCTGGATATAATGCGAAGCACCCAGCGGTCTATCGTGATGGACTCCCAAGCTGCTAGGTGCTTTGAGAAACGCCCCCCAACTGCCTCCAGAGTGGAGCAGTCGGGCAACCCTTTAGGGATGTTGCGTGGATTGGTCCGAGAAAGGTTCTCTGGATCCAAAGTTCCTCGGGCCCCCTCTCCCTCTAGGGTGGCGTCCACCCTGCCCTCCTCTGCCGCAGAAGGGCTGGGAGTCTGGAGCGGGACGGGACTGTTGTGACTTCAGGAACCACATCTTCTTCTGTCCCTTTTGGTTCTTGGAGAAGGACCTCTGTGGAGCAGAGAAGCGAACTCCAATGGCAGACAATGTCTTCCCGTCCTTCATGCTCTGGACCAAAGTATCGTGAATGGTTTTGCCAAAAAGGGCAGAACCAAAGAAAGGGGCATTAGTGAAAGATGCCTTGAAGGGTTCTGCAAAATCAGAGTGACGGAGCCAGGCCTGACGCCTCATGACGAGGCCCGCTCCGCTGGCTTTAGCAGCTCCTTCCATGGCATGGGACAGTAGCCGCATAGAGATGTTTGATATAGATCGGAGAGTGGCCATCTGGGTGGAGTGCAACTGTTTGTCCTCCGCCGACATGGACTCGGGGGGTGACGCAGCATACTCTTTGATAAGGTCCCGCTGCAGTCGAAGAACATGTGCCATGTAATTCAGCGACTTCACAGAGAAGGTAGCCGAACTAAAAACCCGCTTCCCTAAACGGTCCATCGACCAAGACTCCTTGCTCGGGGGGTGGACCAAGGGACTCTCCTGAGCTAGTTCCCTCTTGGTGGCCGCCGCCACCAACATGGCATCTACAGGGGGACCCTTACTCCAATGGGACTTGTCGGGGGGGGGCTAAGAATTTTATCTGGGCGCTTGGGGACTGGCTTCACAGTGTCCGGCTCCTTCCAAGCCCTTGTAGTAATCAAATCTACCAGGGGGTCGGCCGGAGGGGACACCCAAGAGGTAGATGGGCCTGCTTCAAATGCCTCCAGGAACACGGATTTGTCCGAGGTAGGCTTTGGGGCAGACCCCCCCCCTTATCCTGAGCATCTCCATGATGTCACCAAAAGAGACATCCTCGGGGGGTGATCTTGGGGAGCCTTCCCCTTCCTCCAAATCCGTGTCTTCAGTCAAGGACTCGGGGGAGTCCAGGTGCCTCCCTTGCACTTTCACTTGTGAGGAACCTCCTCGGGGGGGCTGTCCGAGGAGGTCTCACCAGCAACGGCTTGTTCCAAAGGAACAACCTGGGACGTCAAAGCAGGCTGTCCCTGGGGCCGGGTGATGGAAGTCGGGCCCAACAGAGAAGGAGTGCAGGGTGGAGCCGTGGCAAGGGCCGGGGGTCTGGAATCTCTCGACAGAGCCCTCTCCACCACATTGAACGCCGAGGGAGAGCTGCTCTCTCTAGGATCCAAAAGCAGACCCTCACTCGGATCCAATGGATGGATCGGGGCCGGTGCCGAAGCGATCGGATCCGAGGGACCAGCATGCTCCGACCTGGACAGAGCCAAAGGCATACTGATACCCCCGGATCCGAAGCTCAGCCCTTGGCTCCGAGAGCTCGGATCCGATGAAAATGGACCCGACAGACTCGAGGGAAGTGTCGACGCCGAGGTACCCGAGAAAATCGGCGCCGACACCCCCCCCGGCTCCAAGGCTGCCTGGCTCCGAAGACTCCGAGCCCAGGAAGCGGGACAGAGAAGGAGCTATCGGGGCAAAGAATGGGGTCGATCTCCCCCCCAGGGGGGGGGGGGAAGCAGGAGCACTCCCATCTGCAGTTGGGCCTGGAGGAATCTTCTCATCATCCGGTCCAAATCTGCATCCGTGAGACTTCGGGTCGATCTCGATGAGGCCACCGAGGTGGGACGGGAGTGCAGCCTCGATGACCTCGAGGGAGATCAGGTCTCCTCCTCCTCAGGACCCAGTGAAAAGCACGGAGACCGGATCCGAGAAGGAGGAGACCCAGAAGTCCTGGAGGGAGAAGACTGCTTAGCCGGGGGGCCCAAAGCGGAGGCCTCGGCCTGCCGCTTGTGGTGTTTCTCCCTCCTTTTCTCTTTTCTAGCCTCCCTCTCCTCCGGGCCTAAGGCGGGAGGTTGAGTCCTGGCCAGGGGAAGGGAAGCAGGAGTATCAGCCGCCGCAGCAGCAGTGGGAGCCACAGAAGGACCGGAGGTAGAAGCCGAATCCGGGGGCAGAAGACCCACCAGAATCAGCTTAGACCTCCGGTCCTTAAGTGCCCTGGGGTTGAACGCCACACAAATGGAACAACCAGAAGAGAGGTGCTCAACCCCAAGGCACAGCACGCACTGAGTGTGGCCATCCACCGGGGACAGCTTATGGCCACACTCGGTGCACTTAGAAAAAAAAGACTTTGGGGTCTCAGACATTTTAATCAAAGAAGCCACACACGCTAGGCCCCAAACACACACACACAACCCTAATGGAACCACGAGGAAAGGGGGAGGTTAATTACAGAAAAAAATATGTTAAGCTAGGGAGGATTTTAGCCAAAAAGGGACCTGAAAGCACTCACAACCAGAATAGGATAGAAAAGGAAAAGAAAAGTTAACTTTTTTCTCACAAAAAAGCCTCTAATGCCTGGAACTCAAGATTGAGCTGCTGTTGGTTAAACCGTGGCAAACTAGATCTGAGGTCAGTCAGGGTTGGCAGAGGATTATGTGTAGGGGGAGGAGCTTGAAGCTGTTGAAAACTGCCGGCTCGGATCCGAAGTCGGATCCGAATCCCATAGGTTGCTGCACAAATGAAGTTAACTACTTCAGATTAAATTTTACTTATAATTTTGCAGCTCTCAGTTCAGATCACTGTTAATACTTAATGAATCATTCAACACTAGATATCTGTTCACTTCCAACTTTAACTACTGTTTCAATTCACAATATTCTAACTTAGTCTTCCATGGACCCTCATATGTCAATTGAAACATTCTCCAAACCGAAAAACAAAAAGGTTTTGAAACCCACACATTCCTCAGCATGTCTACTTAAACAATAAATGAGAAGGTCACTGCAAACCCAATTAGTAAAAACAAAATGAAAACTCCAGCAAAGCTAGAACTTCCACTGAGTGACCTCCCAAACCTCTTGTATCAGAGGCACATGGGATATATGCAAATGACCCCTATGAATATCAGGTGTTTCAGCTAATTGGCGATTATGAATGCCCATGACTTGTTTCATCATTTTAATGTACAATTTCAGGCCAATAAAGCCCTGTGGTTTGGCTTTATTGGCCTGAAATTGTCCCTCTCTGTCCAACCAGTGTTTCATGTCCCTGCTCAAGTAGCTGACACACACACACTTTGAGAAGAGTTTATGCAACCACATAGACACTGCTGGGGAAGGCTGGCACAGGTTCTCCAGCTGTGCCCTTTTTTCCCAGACTGTATGGTAGTACTAGCTGCCACCACTGACTAATAATTATCAGCTACTCAAAGGCCCTTAAAAGGGTGTCCAATTATTACTGTGCAATATTATTATCCAATTGGTAGTATAACCCAGGGCTAAAGCTATTAGAGTGGCTTTGTACAGTTTTACCAAAGGCATGCAAGTACTCTTAAGAGCTTAAATTATCTCTACACAAACCAGCCGCAGTTAAAAGGTTTTAAATATTTAATAATAAATAATTAAAATCACAAGACAATACTTTTTACTACACAGAGCTAGTCAAGAGTTCAGAGATCACACAGAAATACTTAAAATAAATCAGTAGTACAGTTCTGACATCACAGAAAAACTCTTAGTCTAATCTTTCTAGTTCCTAGTTATATCTAAAAGAAAACACAAATCCAAGATAACTTACATAAGACAACAGGCAGTGCTGTGAATTAGATGGTCAAGACAAAAAATGCTTAATGCCTTCTGATTCTCTCTGTTTAAATTGCTATTTCAGTTCTGATAAACATTACATCATCTTTTTACACTTTCCTGGTGTTCTCAGGCTACACATTAACTGCATTTACATTCTTAGCATCTTCATTTTGTTATCTTGCAGCTGGTCAGGAAGCAGAGCAATAAAAATACATTTACATGTTTAAATCTAGCAATTTAACTCTTGGTTAAAACAATAGAAAGAATGTCTTTATCTAGACGGACTGGAGCCGACTTTAGATCAAAGTGTCACAACATGCTTTTACTGGGTCAGTAGAGAGCACTTTTGCCACATGTTTGTAACAGCATTTTTTTTTCATTTAAGACAACAAGCCTGTGATTCACATTATTTTCTTTCAATTAGGAAAACAAGTCTGTAGTTCAACATTCATATTTACAAATGACAGATTTACCTATAAAATTCTATCTGGCTAGGCTAGCAGCCTTTACCCTTCTCTACCAGTCTTCATAGCACCTTAAGATTGCTTTGAGTTTTTTCTTTTCAGTGTTGGCAGTTTTGTCATTTTGACATTGCTTTAAAAGGCTCTAATGGGGTAGCTAAAGTTTTAGTCAATATTCAAAGGCTAAGAGGGGACAGGTGCAGAACATCCTTAGCAAAGCAACCTGGTTTGTTAGTCATATCTCATGCTGATAGACAGTGGATCCCCCTGGAGTAGCACCAGAAACTAAAGCAGTTATTACAATCAATCATTTTCTGTTTATATTGTTAGCAACTAATCATGAGAAGGGCATCTGTGTACCATACAAAAAAATGTCCTATGACAAAAGAATACTAGGTAAAGTGTTTGCTTGCCTTATGGGCTTTGTTCTTGGAGATCATTAGGTGTAGGCTTGTGTGTGATGTTAGGTTTTGCTTTTTGGTGTATGCTTCCATGATTGCTGAGGACTGGTATTGTATTGCTGTTTGATGGCTAAGGAGGTCTTTGAGGTTTAGGAAGTTTTCCTTTAAGTGCCTCAGCATAAGAAGGTCTATATGTGTGGTGAGCAGTATGTGTGAAAGATGTTGTGTGTGTTCTTGACAACCTTGCTTGTAAGCCAGATTTTTGCCTCCAAGGAATTATGTATGTACTTGGCGGTGTAAAAATGGATACTAGATGACTGTCACTCATGAAGTGACACCTCAAACACATTGGCAAAAATTAGAAAAAGGGGATTTGGATGGATGGCTGGATCTCTTGTCAACTGTGTTAGTTTCTTTAAGGATTAAATGGTTGTCTGAGTATATGAGACAACTGCTATATTGTCTCAGGATGCCCAAATCTAACAAGCTGGCCACAGAGACAGTAGGAAATTGTGCATCATAGTGTCAGGACCTGTATTAGTGTTAGTCAATTATAGTGTAGGGAGTTGGTTTTACAGGGATCACCGGAGTGGTGCTTAGGGTTAAGGCTAGATGTTAAATAGTGCTATGATCTGGTATTAGTGCTGTTCAATGTGCTTGCGAGTTGTCCCCAGTTTAGCTTCACACAAAGCCATTCTGTGTACAGGTTAAAGTCCTAAATGCTAGCATTATAGGTAAATTTTGCAAACTAAGCATTTGCTGCAGAGCAGTGTTAACTACTGCTGTGCAATGAGCAGCACCACACAAACTTACTTAATAGATAGCAGACAGAAAAAAGCTGAAAACTAACTCTTGTGCTGTAATGACTACACTTTGAGCTCCACGGAGTGTTTCCCATCTCAGAAAAAAGAAGTTATGTACTTACCATAACATTCCATGTGAGTCGTTCATCTCGCCTTCATTCTTTAATGATGGTTCGGAGCTGATCCCTCGGCTCAAACACGGCCAACTGCAAAGCTCGAGGTCTTCAAATAGCGCAAGGCCAAGTCCCTATCCCATGATGGACCTGGAGTTACCTCAGATCTTGTTAGCTGCATATAATAATACCATATGTCATTATTTCACTCCCAAGAGAAAGGTATAGAAGGATTGAGCAACCAGGATGGATTCAGCATCTCGGTCATCTAACAGCCCAGGAGGGGGTAGGAGGGAGGGACATAAGAATGAAGATGAGATGAACAATTCACATGGAACATTATGGCAAGTACATAACTTCTTTATGTGAAGTTGTTCAGTCTCGATGTTCATTTGTTACTGATGGGTAGCGTCTCAAGCACCATCAACCTCGGGTGGCTCACGGGAGTATATTTCTCAGACCGTGGATCCAAAGGATGCCCTGTCCCTGGAGGCCTTGTCAACTTTGTAATGAGTGATAAAGGTATGAGGTGTTGACCAAGTGGCTGCTGCGCAAATGTTGTCAGTAGGAAGTCTGGCAGAAAAAGCAGAGGATGTAGAAACAGCTCTGGTTGAGCGAGCCTTAATTTTATGCTGTAAAGGCATGTTAGCAGTTGAATAAGCAAAGGTAATACAATCAGATAACCATTTAAAAAGAGTTGTTTTAGCCACTAGTCTACCCTTCCTGGAGTCAGAAAATGAAACAAAAAGCTGGTCTGAGTTACTGAAATCTTTTGTTCTATCCAAATAAAATCTGAGCTGTCTGTGAACATCAAGTTTGTGCAGCATGTACTCTAAATTGTTTGAATGGATGGGGAAGAAGACTGGCAAATTAATTATTTGGTTGAGATTGGTTTCACTGCAAACTCTGGGCAAGAATGAGGGGTTTGTTCTAAGTGAGACTCTGTCAGCATGGAATATCAAATAAGGAGGCTTGATGGATAAAGCCTGAAGCTCTGACACTCAGCGGGAAGAAGTAATAGCTACTAAAAGATGGTTTTCCATGACAAAAATTTGAGGTCACGTGAGGAAGCTGGTTCAAATGGTGGAAGAATTATGTGTGAAAGCATAAAATTTAGATTCCATAGAGAATAGGGAGATTTCACAGGTAGTCTAATATGAAAGGTCCCTTTGAGAAAGGCTTTGGATAACTTGTGTGACATAATATTCAATCCTTCGCATCCAAGATGAAAATTAGAAATAACAGCCAGTTGAACCCGAATTGTTGCTACTGCTGCAGCTCCCTTGCTGAATATCATAGTCAAGAACTCTAAAATGGAGGTCATAGGGGCTTGGTAAGGATCAATACTGTTTTTAGAAGCCTATATAGAATTTTTTTTTCCATTTGCTAAGACATAGCTTCCTCGTAGAGGATTTATGAGAGGATAAGAGAATTTGCTTTGTCTCATTGGAAAGGTTATGGAACCTGGCTATGATGGCAATTGGAGCAGACAAGCTGTCAGCTTGAGGGACTGCAGAGAGGGATGAAGTTCCCCTGATGAGTGTGTCAGAAGGTCTGGAACTGGGTCCAGAATCCAAGGGTCCTCCAAAAGATGAAGTCGAAGGAAGGGGTACCAAATCTGACGAGGGCAATGATGGGCTATGAGAATGATGGTCCTTCCCAGAGTTCTTGCTTTCTGTAGAACCTTCGGTATCAATAGGATCGGAGGAAATGCATAGAGGAGATATGGAGGCCAATCATGTACGAGTGCATCCCTTAGGGCTTCTCCCAGAGGGGAAATCAGGGCAAAGTAACTTCTGCATTTCGTGTTCATGTGATTGGTGAAAAGGTCGCAGCAAGGCTGGCCCCACCTGCAGAAATCCTGTCTGCTATCTCTTTCTTGAGGGACCACTCATGAGGCAACAAGATTGCCCTGCTCAGCTTGTCTGCTATCATGTTGGATTTTCCCGGGATGTGCATTGCCAAAAGAAAGTGCTGGGTAGAAACAGCCCACTACCATACTCTGACAGCCTCGCGACAAAGTGGGTAAGACCCGGTTCCTCCTTGTTTGTTCAAATACCAGACTACCGATATGTTGTCAGTCTGAATCACAATTGTGCCCAGAGGAAGAGAGTCCTGAAAATACTGCAATGCCAAAAATACTGCTCTCATCTCCAGGACATTGATATGCAGATCTTGATCAGTCCATGTGCCTTGGGCTGTCTTTCCCTGAAAATGACCCCCCACCCTATCAAGGAAGCGTCCGTGGTCACTGTAGGTGCTGGAGGGGGTAGCACAAATGGGCGACCTATTGTGACATAAAGAGAGGTCAACCACCATTGTAGATCCTTTTTGCAGGAATTTGTGATCATTATCATGCAAGACATGGGAAGCTGTTGGTAAGACCATTGAGTGAACAACAGCCATTGTAGTATCCGCATGTGCATACGAGCTAGTGGAATGGCTAAAATTGCTGCTGCCATCATGCCTAATAATTTCAGAACTTCTGATCATGGTGCTCTATATGAGAATGCTGAAACGCTGACGAAGAAGAAAGATTCTTTCTGGTGGAAGCCTTAGTGTGGTGGTGGTGGTGTCCAACTCTGCCCCGATAAAAACTATATGCTGCGATGGCGACAAGGCAGATTTTTCTGAGTTGACTGTAATGCCCAGTTGATTGCAGAGTGACAGAGTGGACTCCCTGGCCTGAATGAGTTGATGCCTGGTGGTGGCGGTAAGAAGCCAATAGTCTAGGTACAGAAACACCTGGAATCCTAGACGCCTCAGGTGAGCTGTGACCATGCCATGCATTTGGTGAACACTCTGGAGGCTGTAGTGAGACCAAAGGGCACGGCTCAAAACTGGGAATGATTGGCTCCCAGCCGGAAGCACAGTTGATCCCTGGATGGCCTGGCCATTTTTATGTGGTAATACGCATCCTTGAGATCTATCTAGCACATCCAATTGTCTTTCCCTAAGAAGGGAAGTACAGACTGTAGCGTGACCATCTGGAACTTCTCTTTCTTTACATATTTGTTCAGTCTGCTGAGGTCCAATATGAGTCTCCAGTCCCCCGTCTTTTTTGGAACCAAAAAGAATCTTGTGTAAGTGCCGGATCCTGTCTGGTTTGCTGGGTCTGGTTGGATGACTCTTTTTGTAAGCAACTTTTGAACCTCTACTGTTGCATGTTCCCTGTAACTGGGTGGAACGTCCGGGATTTTCCTTATGGGTGGAGGAGGTGTGTTGAACGGGATGAAGTATCCTCTGGAAATGATACTTTGTACCCAGCTGTCTTTTGTTATTTTGAGCCAGGTGTCTGGATACAAAGATAAGCAACCCCCGACTGCCTCCAGAGTAGGACAGTCGGGCCTCCTTTCAAGAGTGCTGGTAGGGCTTCCCAGAGAAGTGATCTCTGTTGTCCTGGTGTTGAAGACGCCCTCTGCCGTGAGGGCGGCGTCTTCCATTATTGCCCCCTCCTCTGCCTCTGGAGGGGGATTTGCCACATGTGTCCTGAAAGGCTCCTTGGGCTTTTCGGAACCACATTTTTCCTCCCCTTTGATCCTTAGGGTAGGGTCAGGTAGGGATGGAAAAACGGACCCCGACGGCAGAGTCTTTCTGTCCTGTTCACACCTGGTCAAAGTTTCCTTCACTTTAGGCCTGAAAAGGGATGAGTCATCAAAAGGGGTATTCACAAAGAAAGACTTGAAGGGTTCCACAAAGGAACACAAGCGCATCCAGGAGTGTCTGTTAAGAGCAACTCCTGTACCTGCCATCCTACTCGTTCCATCGGCTGCATATGAGATGAGGCGCATAGATGAATTTACTATAGAATTGTGGGTAGCAAGCTGGGCAGCAACTTTGTCAGAAGCTCCTGCAGCTACTGTACCCTGAAGAGTATCTACTAGCTCCTTAAGGAGATCTCTTTATAACCTGGGAAAATGGGTTAAATAGCTAAGCGAATGAAGAGCAAAGGATGTTGAACTAAACATGCACTTCCCATAACTATCCATGATCCTGGAGTCCCTCTTAGGAGGATGGCTAGACAAGGAAGTGTCAGACATTTCCTTTTTGGTGACTGCCACCACCACCATTGCATCAACTGGAACACCTTTTGTTAAAAATGACTTGTCAAGGGGGGCAGAAATGAACTTATTAGGCCTCCTAGGGACAGGCTCCATGGTATCCGGAGACTCCCACGTCCTTCGAGAGACCAGATGCATAAGCTCATCGAAGGGCGGAATCACCCCCAAGAGGTGGAGGGCTGAGACGTGAGCTTTCAGGAGAACTGACTCATCCTCAGTAGGGCTTTTGGACTGCCAGTCACCCCTCTGCCTCAGGGTTTCAAGTATCTCAGCAAATGCGATATCTTCAGAGGGTGACAGTGGGAACCTTTCTGACTCATCTAAGTCAGTATCCGATGTTGGAGACTCCTGAGGGGAGTCTAGATGTTTCCTCTTACACAACCTCTTCCTGGGAACCTCATCAGTGAGAGCTTCTGGTAAGGTCTCGGAAGAGCAAGGGCCACCCAATGCAGCTTCCTGAGGCTCTGGGTCTCTACGCTTGGTTAGGATGTGTGATGCCGAAGCAGATACAGGCACTTTTGGGGTGGGGAAAGCCAGACCTGAGGTCGAGGATGTCTTAGGAGACATGACTCTCCTCATGGCATCAAAAGCACCTCTGCTCTGATGCAAGGGAACCAACGGATCCAAAGACACCATCGACACCCCCAGCACTGGTACAGTGGGCTCCAAACCAGAGATAGGAGCCGAGCTCATCCAAGCCGAAGCTCCAAGAGGGAGAGTCGAAACTGTCAAGTAGGTCCGACTATCCTCCCCAGATGTGACTAGAGAGTGTCTGCTCCTAGACTCCTCGATCAGCACCAAGGACATCAAAGTGCACAGAGCCGAAGACAATGGAGTAGGTGTCGGCTCTGAGGGTTCCACTATCATCAGGTCTGACTCCTCTGGATCTGAGGGACCAGCATGGCTCAGAGGAGGAATAGTTTGAGCTGGTGCAGGGGTTTTTGGCTCCGAAGTCATTTTGGTCAAAGCTGATAACATTTTTGCCAAGGCCAGTGCCAACAACAGCTTCTGCACCACACAATCCACATCCAGACCTGACAGGCTGATAGAGGACCGAGAGGAGCGCACAGAAAGTGGTACCAACTGAAGTAATGGACTTTTAGGAACTTCAGACACTGGTTCGAAAAATGGGGACTGGCTCTGAAAGGAAAAGACTGCCGGTTCCAATGGCAGTGGAGCTGAAGTAGAAGACTTTTTAGATATTTTTGAGTGCAAAGTCTTAGAAGACTTTGAGGACTTGCTGAATCCATCTTGGTCACTCAAAGCTTCTTGAAATGAAGGCTTCAACAACCCTATGTCAATAAGTTTTCTCTTCCTTTCTTGAAGAACCCTTGAGGAGAAGGAATGACAAATAACACAGTTGTCTTGCAAGTGCAGAGCTCCTAGAAAATATACACAATTGACATGTCTGTCTGTTACAGACATCTTTTGGCTGTACTTTGGGCACTTCTTAAAACCAGACTTGGGGTGCTTGTCTTGGTCAGCCATTGGAAATCTTGGAGAAGAATTACTGTCACAGAAAAATGATACTAACAGTAATTTGCTACGAAAAGCCTTAATAAAACCATTCTAAATCACACACACACACACACACACACACACACATATGCAAATGTAAATATATAAGTGTATATATATATATATATATGTGACAGGAAAAGCCTTTACTGTCACCACAGCTTTCTAAACAACCAGTAAGAGCAGGCGATACAAAAAAGGAATAGCTGCTAAATATTACACACTCTCTAAATAGGCTAAGAATATATAGTCTGACCAAATTACTGTTAATTCCAAAAACTCTAACAGTAACTATAATTTTAAGCCTTTCCTAAAAAAGCTTGTAGGCTAAACACACTACACAGAAAAACTACACACTAAATAAGTTTTTTGCAAAAATAGTGACAAAAGATTACTGACTAAGCACACTCTATTAGCTATCAAAAGTTTAAACTAGGCCTAAAACAAGAGGGCAGCTAGAAAAAAATTAAAACACACTAAGGGAAGGGACTAAAATACAGAAACACACACTATAAAGTTATAAGAACTTTAAGAAACAATCTAAGCTATTAAACTATCTAAATATGCAAATATCAGCAAGAAGTAAGTAGAAAAACAGTTTTACTGGCCTGAGCTAAAGCAGAACCTCCAATCTATTGCAGCGGCAAACTAGATCTGAGGTAACTCCAGGTGCATCATGGGATAGGGACTTGGCCTCGAGCTATTTGAAGACCTCGAGCTTTGCAATTGGCTGTGTCGGAGCCAAGGGATCGACTCCGAATCATCAGTAAAGAATGTACGGTGAGATTGAACAACTTCACAATTAAAGTTATGTACTTAACTTAACTATGCATTTGTGCTGTCTTGGATCCGACCTCAGATCTGGCTCAGCTGAGTTTACTAGACACTCTGATCCAATTCTCAAGCTCCTATCTTTACCCATAATGCCCCGGTCACCCTGCAATACCTTAGATAGAGTTTGCTGCCTGATAACCAATAGCAAAAACTAACTTGAGGCTAAAATAAAAGGAAGGCTACTAGAAAAGACAGGGGCTCAAACCTGGAACAGAGGTTCTACAACTACCATAAGGTTACTTCAGGAGTAAATGGGAAGGGGGGAATGAGGTTAGGAAGTTGAGGAAGAATGCAAATGGACAACACAAATGAGTAGTTATTGCAAGTACAAAACTTTAATATTTGATGGTGTCCTTTTCATTCGTTCCACAACTGATGGGACAGAATCCCCAGCTGCATAAACTTTGGAAGGCCCTCAGGGAAGGATCTTCTGAAGTAATGCAGAACCAAAGGCAGCCCTGCTTCTGGAAGTGAAATCCAATTTGTAATAAGCAATAAAAACATCAGCATTAGACCAAGTAGCTGTGGCACAAATGTAATCAATAGAAGTCCTAGGCCAGAAGGTGGATGATACAGCCACAGATCTGGTGGAGTGTGTTTTAGGAGGTCTTGGTAAGGACAAATCTCATTGACTGCAAACAAAGGATACACAGTCTGCCAGCCATCTGGCTAAGGTAACTTTAGAAACTGTTTTACTCAATTTGTTTAGAGAGAGTGAGACAAAGACTTGATCTGTCTTTCTGAAATGTTTTGTTCTATGGAGATAAAAGAGGAGCTGTTTCTGCATATTTAATAGATGAAACATGTATTCACCTTTATTAGCAAAGCTGGGAAAGAAAACAGGCTTTGTGGAAGAGCAAACATGGGGATTTGGAAGAGAGAGCCTGGTGCTCAAATACTTGTCTCACAGATGTAATGGCCACAAGAAAAGCAGTTTTCAAGAAAAAAAATTAATTCAGATCTAGCCAATGGTTCAAAAGGACTCTGAGTCAAACCTTGCAGCACAACTGTTAAATCCCAGAGTGGTGTAGCATCCTTCACCAGGGGCCTAAGCAAAAAAGTACCTTTAAGGAAAGTCTTACACAATTTTGATGAAGCTAAAGAGAAAGCATTTTCACCTGAATGAAAATTAGATATCACTGCCAATAGCACATTAATAGTACAGAACTAACCTCTTCTTGAAAAACAGATGCTAAAAACTCCAGGACAGCCGAAATAGGGGCAGTAAAGGGATCTAATTCCCTCTGTAGAGCCCAAACAGAAAATCTCTTCCATTAACTTTTGTAGACTTCCCTGGTAGAGGCCTTTTGCGAAGATGGAAATTTCTTTATAGCACATACCAAACACAATAAAGGCGTAAGAAAGGTTTTGCTGCAATCTTGTGGGGGTGGTTTATATTGCCCTGTGTTCTGGGTGCTCAAGTTTTTATGTTGGGATGACCACCAGGAGCTTTTGTAAGAGGATCAGGGAACATCTGTATGCTCTAAAATCTATGGATGTAAACAATGCACTTTGTATACATTCAGTTTCTTGTAGTAATTTTAAGAAATTTATTTTTGGGGTGCTTGAACATGTTTTGGAGGATAGAAGAGGGGGGACTATAAAAAATCAAGTGGAAAAGGAGGAGGTAGAATGGCAATTAAAATTAAGAGCTGACATCCACCCAGGTCTAAATGAGACAATCAACATCAAGTGTTTCTTAAAGGAACATAGGCTAAAGGCACTTTATGAATAAAGAAGTTATGTACTTACCATAACGTTCCATGTGAGTTGTTTATCTCGCCTTTATTCTCACTGATGGGTTCAGAGCCGATCCTCGGCTCTGACACTGTCGATAGCAAAGCTCAAGGTTTGCCAGTAGCTCGAGACCAATCCCACAATGCACTGCTAGAATTACCTCAGATCTTGTTTGCTGCGAGTAACAGTATATACATATATAAATATAAACAAACATATACATACTCTTTTATGTACTTCTACCAAGAACACTTCCAAAGGGGAAGAAGAAATATTGAATAACCAGGATGGTACTAGCCTCTAAGTCAACAGTCAGCCAGGAGGGGGAAGGAGGGAGGGACGTGAGAATAAAGATGAGATAAACAACTCACATGCAACATTATGGTAAGTACATAACTTCTTTATGTGAAGTTGTTAAATCCCGCTGTTTATTCTCACTGATGGGTAGCATCACTAGCACCCTCAAACCTGGGTGGCTCATGGGGGTATGTTCTTCAGTACCGTAGAACCAAAGGAAGACCTGTCCCTTGAAGCCTTATCTACTTTGTAATGCGTGATAAAGGTATGAGGCTTAGACCAAGTGGCTGCAGGGCAAATATTGTCAAGGGACAATTTAGCTTGAAAAGCAGAAGACATAGAGACAGCTCTGGTAGAATGAGCCTTAGGTTTGTGTGTTAATGGAATGCTCGCATTTTCATACACAAAGGATATACAATCGGATAACCATTTAGATATGGTGGTTTTAGCCACTGGACTGCCTTTTCTTGCTTCTGAGAAGGATACAAAAAGTCGGTCTGATTTTCTAATATCCTTAGTTCTGTCAAGATAAAGTCTGAGCTGTCTGTGAACATCAAGTTTGTGCAGCATGTATTCCAATTTGATAGAGTGGTTGGGAAAAAAGACTAGCAGCTCAATGACCTGATTGATATTTGACTCAGAGCAGACTTTAGGTAAAAATGAGGGGTTTGTTCTGAGAGATACTCTATCAGCATGGAAAATCATGTAGGGTGGTCTGATAGATAATGCTTGAAGTTCTGACACTCTGCGGGCAGAGGTAATGGCCACAAGAAATATTGTTTTACAGGATAAAAATTTGAGATCACAAGAAGATGCTGGTTCAAAAGGAGGAAGAATAATTTGAGACAGCATAAGGTTTAAATTCCAGGGAGAATAGGGAATTTTGATTGGAGGTCTCATATGAAGAACGCCTTTAAGAAAAGTCTTAGACAATTTATGGCCCATAACATTTGAACCACCAAACCCAAGGTGAAAATTTGAGATGGCAGCTAACTGAACTCGAACTGTAGCAGCTGCTGCCCCTTCCTTAAAAATTGTTGTCAAAAATTCTAAAATAGAAGATAGCGGAGCTCGGAAAGGGACAATGTTCTGCGTGTTGGCCCAAATTGAGAACCTTTTCCATTTACTGGCATATAATTTCCTGGTAGATGGCTTGTGAGAAGACAAGAGAATTTGTCTTGTATCTTCTGAAATTGAATGAAGCCTGGCAATTAGGGGAAGTGGATTAGCCAAGCAGTCAGTTTCAGGGACTGCAGTGAAGGATAAAGGTCCCCTGACGGGTGCGTCAGAAGGTCCGGAACTGGGTCCAGGATCCATGGATCTTCCAACAGATGATGGTGGAGAAATGGAAACCAAATCTGTCAAGGCCAGTAGGGGGCTATGAGTATAACAGTCCTTCCCAGCAATTTTGCTTTCTGTAAAAATCTGGGTATTAATGGGAAGGGTGGAAATGCATAAAGGAGACCCGTGGGCCAATCATGTAAAAGTGCATCTCTTGGGGGATGACCGGGTGGTGGTATTAGGGCAAAGTAGCTTCTGCATTTTGAATTGATGTGGCTGGCAAAAAGGTCGCAGCAAGGCTGGCCCCATTTGTGGAAAATCAACTCCGCAACCTGTTGTTTGAGAGACCACTCGTGAGGGAGCAATATCACCCTGCTTAGCTTGTCCACTATCATGTTGGATTTCCCTGGGATGTGCGTTGCTAACAAAAAACGGTGGGATGACACAGCCCATTGCCAGACCCTGAGGGCTTCTCGACAAAGGGGGTAAGACTTGGTTCCGCCTTGCTTGTTCAAGTACCAGACTACTGACAGGTTGTCCGTCTGAATTGCAATAGTTCCTAGAGGGAGAGAGTCCTGAAGGTACTGCAATGCCAGAAGCACTGCTCTCAACTCTAGAACATTGTTGTGCAGATGTGATTCTTGATCTGTCCATGTGCCTTGGGCAGTCATTCCCTGAAAATGCCCCCCCACCCTATCAGGGAAGCGTCCGTGGTCACAGTGGCTACGGGGGGGGGGGGGCAAAGGGTCTTCCGATTGTGACATGAAGAGATGTCAATCACCACTGAAGGTCTCTCCTGCACGAATCCATGATGAGAATCATGTGGTGCATCGGTAGCTTCTGGTAAGACCACTGAGCGAAGAGGAGCCATTGAAGAATTTGCATATGCATCCTTGTGAGTGGTATAGCCAGGACTGCTGCTGCCATCAAACCTAGCACCTTCAATATCTCTGCTGCTGTAGCTTTGTTCTTTGACACCAGTGAGCTGACGTTTTGGCGGAGAAGAGAGACTCTTTCAACAGGGAGACGCAGAGTGATAGTTGAGGTATCTAACTCTGCTCCTATAAAAACGGTATGCCGCGATGGCGATAAGGCAGACTTTTCAAAGTTGATTGTAATGCCTAATAGATGGCAAAGTGTCAGAGTGTATTGTGTTGCCTGAGTCAATTGATGCCTGGTGGCAGCGGTGAGGAGCCAATCGTCTAGGTATGGAAACACCTGGAATCCTAGACGTCTCAGGTGAGCAGTGACCACTGCCATGCATTTGGTAAACACTCTGGGGGCTGTAGTGAGACCAAAGGGCAGGGCTCGAAAATGGTAATGATTGGTTCCCAGCCGGAAGTGCAGATGATCTCTGGAGCATCTGTTCATCTTTATGAGATAGTACGCGTCCTTGAGATCTATGGAGCACATCCAATCGCCTTTCCCTAGGAAGGGAAGAATGGACTGAAGCGTGACCATTTGGAACTTCTCTTTCTTTATGAACTGGTTGAGTCTGCTGAGGTCCAAGATAGGTCTCCAGTCCCCTGTTTTCTTTGGTACCAAAAAGAATCTTGAGTAAGTTCCAAATCCAACTTGGTCTGCTGGGACTGGTTGGATGACTCTTTTTTTTTTTTTTTTTTTTTTTTTTAGCAATCTGTGGACCTCTACGATTGCTTTTTCCCTGAGATTGGGTGGAACATCTGGGATTCTTTTTACAGGAATGGGAGGGGAAGAGAACGGTATGAAATATCCTCTGGAAATGATGCTTTGTACCCAAGTACCTGATGTTATGTTTAGCCAGGCTTCTAGGTACAAAGACAAGCGACCCCCGACTGCCTCCAGAGCCGAACAGTCCCTTTCAGGGTCGCTGGTAGGATTGACTGGAGAACTGACCCCTGTCACCCTGTTGCTGTGGACTCCCTCTGCCGCAGGGGTGGAGTCTTCCATTATAACCCCCTCCTCTGCCTCTAGAGGGGGTTTCTCCACGTGTGTCCTGAAAGGCTCCCTGTGCTTTTCGGAAACACATTTTCCCTCCCATAGGGCCCTTGGGGTAGGGGCGAGTAGAGGTCGAAAAACAGACTCCAATGGCAGATAAGGTCTTTCCTTCCTGCTCACACCTGGTTAAGGTTTCCTTTACTTTGGGCCCAAACAGTGATGAGCCATCGAATGGGGTATTAATAAAGGAAGACTTAAAGGGTTCCGCAAAGGAACAGAGACACATCCAGGCTTGTCTTCGAAGAGCAATGCCCGAACTAGAAGCTCTACTCGAACCATCAGCTACATAGGATATGAGACGCATGGACAAGTTTACCACTGAGTTTAGGGTAACGAGCTGAGTGTTAACTTTGTCGCCCACCCCTGCAGCTACTGTACCCTGGAGAGTATCTCCTAGCTCTTTCAGGAGATCTCTCTGTAGTCTCGTAAAGTGGGTTAAGTAATTCAGTAATCGCAGAGAAAAAGTCGCTGAACTAAACATGCGCTTCCCATATCTATCCATGACCCAAGAATCTCTGTTAGGGGGATGGATAGAGGTGAATGTCTCAGATACTTCCTTTTTGGTGGCTGCTGCCACCATGGCATCAACAGACACTCCCTTTGTCAAAAATGGCTTGTCCACTGGGGCAGACATGAATTTATTGGGCTTACGAGGAACTGGTTCCATGGCCTCCGGTGACTCCCATGCCTTACGAGAAATCAGTTCCATGAGCTCGTCGTAAGGCAGAGACACCCAAGAAGTGGAAGGTTGAGACCCAAAAGCCTTTAAGAGCATGGACTCATCCTCAGTATGGGTCTTGGACTGCCAATCGCCCCTCTGACTAAGGATCTCTAGTATCTCTGCAAACGAGATATCCTCAGAGGGGGATCGAGGGGATCCTTCTGACTCATCTAAGTCCATGTCAGATGTCAAAGACTCCTGTGGGGAGTCAAAGTGCCTCCTCTTGCACAGTCTCTTCCTGGGCACCTCCTCAGTGGGGGGATCTGGGGAGGTCTCAGAAGAGTAGGGGATGCCCTGTGGGGGTACTTGAGGCTCGGGGTCTCTATGCTTAGAGGGACCAGTAGATGAAGAAGCAGACACAGGAGCTTGAGGGGAGAGGGAAGGCTGAACCAATGCTGACATTGTCTTTGAAGACAAACCTCTCCTTACAGCATCGAAGGCACCATGGCTCCGATGAGGAGTGGATGGACCCAAGAGTACCATCCGATCCTCCCACACCAAAACCCTGGGCTCCGAGCCCGAGGCAGGAGCCGAGCTCATCCAAGCCGAAGCCCCGAGAGGAAGAGTCACTATCCTCCCCGGACCCGACGGGAGAGCGTCAGCTCCTAGAGTTCTCGGTCGGCACCAAGGACATCCGAGTAGATGGAGCCGATAACACCGGTGCGGGTATCGGCTCCAAGGGTTCGACAACCATCGGCTTAGTTTCCTTTGGCTCCGAGAGTCCAGTACGGCTTGGAGGAGGAGGAGTAGACAAATCTGGTTCCATGGTCTTCGGCACCGATGAGCTGGTCAGGGCCAACAACAATTTGGCAAGTCCTGGTGCCTGTAAAAGCATTTGCACTAGCCGATCCATGTCCAAATCTGAAAGGCTGACTTAGGACTTAGCTGAATGCACCGAAGGTGCTGACTGGAGCAGAGGGGAAGAAGGAACTTCAGAGACTGGCTACAAAATCGAGAGCTGGCTCTGAATCAAAGGTGCACTTGGTTCTGAGGTCTGTGGAACCCATGACCCTCCTACTGAAATTTTTGTCTTTTTTGTCAGTTTGTCTGAAGATCTGGATTTTGAGGATTTGGAGGACGAACTAGTACCCTCATGGCTACTCAAAACCTCAGAAAAGGATTGCTGTAGCAATCCCCTGTCTATTAGCTTCCTCCTTCTCTCCAAGAGGACTCTTGAAGAAAAGGAATAGCAACTGCTGCAAGTGTCTTGGAGGTGTTTAGCCCCCAAACAGTAGACACATTGAATGTGTCCGTCAGTGATGGACATTTTCTGCCCACAATCTGGGCATTTTTTGAATCCCGATTTTGGATGGGATTTCTCCTTTTCATCCGACATAGTTAGTAACAAACAGTAAACTGAAAGAGTAAGATAGAAAAGTCCTTACTCACTTATGAAGATCCACAAACTACTAAGCCCAAACCGGGCACTAACTATAACAATATGATTACAGATTACAAATATAGGGCTGAGAGGCCCACAAAGAAGAACCCTGACTATTAGAAAGACTAATAAGAGTAAATAGGGCTAAAGGCCCACAGAAACCAAGAAGCCAACAGGGCACTAACTATTTAAACTGTTTAAAACTACATAAACTATAGATTATATTAATAAACAACCTGATATTAACACACAACAAAAAGTAAAGGTTTTTTATAAACTTCCTGTTATTTTTCCCACAAATGGTCCGAGCTAGCTGGATCACCGAGATCTCTCTTGCCGCAGCAAACTAGATCTTAGGTAATTCCAGCAGTGCATTGTGGGATAAGGGGCTTGGTTTCGAGCTACTGCAAACCTTGAGGTTTGCTATCGGCCGTGTCGGAGCCAATTGTCGGCTCCGAACCCATCAGTGAGAATAAACGGCGAGATTTAACAACTTCACATTAATTGTTTTTTATTGGTATTGTTTAATTTAATTGATTAATGAAATTTACTGGGTGAACAAGTGTATAAAATGTTCATGTGACTTTTAGTATTTTGTATTTCTGAAGAAGATTTTATGAAAGTGGCAATTAAAAGTTTATTACACTAAGGACCTTGGTTTGGTTCTTGCAACTTTTAACAGTTATTTGTTGAAGACGGACATTTGTTGGACCAGGGCAAAAAGACTGAGCTATCTAACCATCAGTGGAATAGGAGAAACCATGTTGTCAACCTGAGGCCTGCAATGTCCAGTTGATCCATCCCCATGGTCTGGGGCCCAGTATCCATAGAGGATATTGAAGGTGAGACCAAGGAAAGGAAACCACACTTGACAAGGCCAAAAGGGGGTAATAAGGATAATTATGCTCTTCAACCAAAGTGTCTTCTGTAAGAATTTAGGAACTAGAGGTATTGGGGCATAAGCATAAAGGAGACTGAAGAGCCAAACATTGACTACAGCATCTCACGACGTCTGCCCCTGAAGGGAGGATCAGGGCAAAGAGCCTGCTGCATTTGTTGTTGAGGGAAGATGCAAACAGATCACAGCAAGGTTTATCCCATTGCCAGAAAATTCTCTCTGTCATCAACTGATTGACAGATCACTCATGAGGCATCAGAATGGACCTGCTGAGTTTGTTTGCTTGCCAGTTGGTTTTCCCCAGGACATTCATTGCCACTAGGTACACTATGGGTAGCCAAAAGTGAAGAGGTGCCAACTAGATACAACAACTAACTGTCATTTTAAGCCCCCCCCCATGTGCTTCACAACTCAGACAGATCAGTCTAAATGTCTACAGCCACTAGATGTACAGACCCAGTCTTCTTAATGTGAAAAACACACTTTAGTTAGCTAAAAGTGAAAAAGAATCATAAAAAAATCAAATAACTAGCTACAAAAAGTAATTCTCACTTTAAGCCTCACTGTGTGTTTTCCAGCACAGACAGACCACTCCACTTTTCTACTTTCCCTACAACTGCAGTTTCAGTCTTCTTATGTAAAACACACTTTAGTTAGCTAAAAGTGCAAAGGTATCCAAAATATATCACACAACTAGCTACAAGTAATTCTTACTAGTGTATCCCAACTCAGACAGACTAGGCTTCCTTTTTACAGCCACTAGAATTGCACTCCATGCCTTCTTAATGTAAAAACACACTCCATCTTCCATCATAAAATCAATGTTCTTATAGGCCATAGACTCCCAAGATGGCTGCACCTTGAGCAACAGCTTAAATGAAGTTCTCCCAGTCTGAAAATAGAAATTGAGAAAAAGGAATGTGATTGAAATTATCTGTGTAAAATTAAGTCTCTAGCTAGTAATTACACTGTTTGAACGCCAGCAAATAAGACATCTGAAGAAGCCGTAAGAAAATCAGCCAGAACATGTGAAAAGAAAACTCTTGCTGAGAAGAATCCTGTAGTTGTTCAGAAAAAAAGCAATTCAAATTTCAGCTTTGTTACAAGAAATAGCTTCCAGTAATGTAAAGGAAATAAATTAAATTAACTCAGTGTTGTGTTAAATAAATGAAAACATTGACGTGATTTACCAACTCAAATAAAAAATGCTGGAAAAAACAGAAGAAGCTTTAACTAACTATTCAGATGTTGTTTTTCTTTCGGCTTTTCCCGGTTAGGGGTCGCCACAGTGAAACTCCGGCCTGCTAATGATTGGCAGTCGATTTTTATGGTGCCGAGGTGCCAGCCCGACGCCCAACCTTCAACGAAGGCATGCCCATTCACACATATCTTTCGAACGCCACTCGACAGCGGGGAGGACATGCAGACTCAACTAACTATTCAGATGAATTTATAAAACTTCAAAAATCAGAGGTTGAAATGAAGAAAATGCTGGCTGAGCGTGAGACATCTCAAGAAGAGCTTTTTCAAAAAATAATAATGTTAGAAGACAGAGCATACAAAAAAGACCCGAGATTTTCTGCTTTACCATAGAAACTGGAAATAAAATACTATTCATTTTATGAAAGTACAAATAACAAACTACATTGTCTTTCTCCTGAATGTTTCTAGAGTCTATCCCTATCCAATATGCCATCAAAGAGGATAAGGCCCTAGTCGAGTGAGCAATAACCTTGCCTGGAAGAGATTTATCATGGTAGGAATAACAGAAAACAATATCAGAGGACAACCATTATGTAATAGTTTGCTTAGAAACAGGTTGACCTTTTTTAGACCCAGTATAGGAGAGAAATAGCTGTTCAGCATTCCTAAAGGGTTTTGTTCTGTCAAGGCACTACTTGAGCTGCTTGTATAAATCCAGGATGTGTAGAATCCTTTCTCTTTTGTTTTTTTCAATAAGGATAGAACACTGGGAGACTGATGACTTGATTCAAGATAAATTCAGAAACAACTTTAGGTATGAATGATGACTGAGTGCATAACACAACCATGTCCTTTTGAAAAATCGGACAGTGTTGGCTGATCATGAGAACTTGCAGCTCAGAAACTCACCTTGCAGATGTTGGAGCAACAAGTAAAATTAGAAGTTATGTACCTACCATAACGTTCCATGTTAGTTGTCTTCTTCTCGCCTTCTTTCTTGCTGGATGGGTTCGGAGCCGATCCTCGGCTCCGACTCGGCCACTCTAAAAGCTCGAGAGCTAGTTTCACCGGCTCGAGGCTCCCCTATATCCCACAATGCTAGGCGGTAACTTCCTCAGATCTCGTTTGAAAGCTAAAACCAGCAATAAATTTCCATAAGGAACAAAGAAACTCTTCTAGGTCTGTCCTGGCTAGGGGGAAGGTGGGACGCAAGAAAGAAGGCGAGAAGAAGACAACTAACATGGAACGTTATGGTAGGTACATAACTTCTAAATGTTAAGTTGTCAATCTCGCCTTCATTCTTGCTGGATGGGACCGCGTCCCTAGCACCTTGTCCCGGGTGGCCTATTGGAACAGACTCTTGAGTACAGTGGAACCAAAGTTGGCCCGGTCTCTAGAGGCCAGGTCCAACTTATAATGAGAAATGAAGGTATGGGGAGAAGCCCAAGTAGCTGCAGAACAAATCAAATCAATAGGCAGCCTATCTTGGAAAGCTACCGAGGTGGCTAAAGCTCTAGTTGAATGAGCCCTGGGTTTGGATGGCAACCGTTGATGTCTTATTTCATACACTAGGGTAATCAACGAAGTAAGCCATCTAGAGAGAGAGACTTTATAGACTGGAAGGCCCATTCTACCTTCTGCATAAGAAACAAACAGTTGGTCAGATTTCCTGAATTGTTTGGTCCTGTCTAGATAGTACCTAAGCTGGCGGTGAATATCTAAACTGTGTAACTTTTGTTCTGACCTATTAGAATAATTTGGGAAGAACACAGGAAGCTCAATGGTTTGATTCAAATTTGCCAATGAAGCTACTTTGGGCAAAAAAGACGGGTTAGTACGCAAGGAAACCCTGTCTTTATGAAAAACTAGATAAGGGGGTCGACTACACAGAGCATGAAGTTCAGAGACTCTTCTAGCTGAGGTGATAGCTACTAAAAAGAGAGTCTTCCAGGAAAGTAATTTTATAGAACATGAAGCTGCAGGTTCAAAGGGGGGAAGAATTAAGGATGCCAGAACCAAGTTGAGATCCCATTGAGTAGGAGGATCTTTGATGGGTGGTTTGAGCAGAAAGACTCCCTTTAAAAAGGCCTCGCAGAGTTTGTGAGACATGATAGAGGACTCTGAGACTCCAACACGAAAGTTCGAAATTGCAGCCAATTGAACTCTAATGGTAGAAGGGGATGAACCTGCATGGAAAAGTTCGGCTAGAAAGTCTAGAACTGTTTGAATAGAAGCAGTGAAAGGATCTATGTTCTTTGACTGCGCCCAAAAGGAAAAACGTTTCCACTTGCTATGATAAATCTTCCGAGTGGAAGATTTATGAGAGGCAATCAAGATATCTCTAACTGAGTGAGATATCAAAGGAAGCCTGGCTAAGGTTGGAATTGGAGGAACCAAGCTGTGAGGTTCAGAGAGGGAAGGGAGTGGTGCAACTGACCCGACTGATGGGTCAAAAGGTCTGGAACTGGGTCCAGATGCCAAGGTTGTTCCAACAGATAACGGTGGAGAAAGGGGAACCAAATTTGTCGAGGCCAGTAAGGGGCAATGAGGATCATAGAAGCTTCCTGAGCGATGGCTTTCTGTATCAGCTGGGATATCAGTGGGAAGGGGGAAAGGCATAGAGAAGTCCCCGGGGCCAAACGTGTACTAGAGCGTCTCTGCTGGGATGGCCTGGTTGGGGAAAGAGGGTGAAAAAATCGTCGCACTTGCTGTTTTGGGGAGTAGCAAAAAGGTCGCAGCAAGGCCTGCCCCACTTTCAAAAAACTTTCTCCAACACTGAGTTGTTCAGAGACCACTCGTGAGGCATGAGAATAGCTCTGCTCAATTTGTCCGCAATCACATTGGACTTCCCGGGAATGTGCGTTGCTAACAGAAATCGCTGAGAAGAGATCGCCCATTGCCATAGTCTGAGTGCCTCTCGACATAGGGGGTAAGACCTGGTTCCACCTTGTTTGTTGATGTACCACACTACAGACATGTTGTCTGTTTGGATTGATATAGTTCCTATGGGAAGAGAGTCTTGTAGGGCTTGCAACGCTAGGAGCACTGCTCTCATCTCTAGAACGTTTATATGCAAGTGGCACTCGAATGGTTGCCACATGCCCTGGACTGTCCTGCCCTGGAAATGCCCCCCCACCCGATCAGGGAGGCATCCGTTGTCACTGTAGCAACCGGAGGGGGAGGAACAAAGGGTCTCCCTAGGAGGAGCTGAGGGGATGAGATCCACCAAGAGAGATGACTCTTGCACGATTGAGTTATCCGAATAGGATGGGACATTGGAAGGCTTTGATAAGACCATTGTGTGAAGAGCATCCATTGTAAAATTCTCATGTGGAAGTGGGCTAATGGTAGGAGAGGGATGGCCGCAGCCATAATTCCCAAGACTTTCAGGATCTGTCTGGCCTTGACTTTGTTGTTCTGTAAAAGAAGAAAGACCTGTTTGTGAATGTCTGCTATCCTCTGCTCTGTGAGTCTGGCTGACATCTTGACTGTGTCTAGATTTGCGCCTATGAAAGTAATAACACGACAAGGCGACAAGACAGACTTTTCGTAGTTTATTGAGATGCCTAGTGCCTGACATGTGCGAAAGGTGTAGTCTCTGGTGAGGAGTAAGAGATGCCTGGTGGGGGCTGTAAGGAGCCAGTCATCTAAATAAGGAAACACCTGGAATCCTTGACATCTCAGATGAGAAGCTACCACTGCCATGCATTTGGTGAACACTCGGGGGGCTGTAGTGAGACCAAAGGGCAGGGCTCTGAATTGAAAATGACTGGTTCCCAGCTTGAAGCGGAGAAATCTCCTGGAGCGTCGATTCATTTTGATGTGATAGTACGCATCCTGAAGATCTATAGAGCACATCCAGCTGTCCCGTTCCAAAAGGGGAAGAATGGACTGCAGCGTGACCATCCGGAACTTTGTTTTCTTGACAAACTTGTTCAAGTTGCTGAGATCCAAAATGGGTCTCCAGTCCCCTGTTTTCTTTGGAACCAAAAAGAATTTGGAGTAGGTTCCGGATCCTACTTGGTCTGCTGGCACTGGTTGAATGGCTCTTTTTGCGAGCAGCTTTGAAATTTCTAACGCTGCTTGTTCCCTTTGACTGGGTGGAACGTCTGGAAGGGATTTGTTGGACAGCTTCGGAACGAAAAGAAAGGGAATTCTGTAGCCTTCGGAAATGATAGACTGTACCCACTTGTCTTGAGTTAGGGATAGCCAGGCTTTTGGGTACAGTGACAACCTTCCCCCGACTGCCTCCAAAGGTGGACAGTCGGGCAACACCTCAGGGATGCTGAAAGGGCTTGTCGGAAAAGGATTCTCGACTGCCCTGATTTTGCGGGCCCCCTCTGCCTCTGGGGCGGTGTCTACCATTGTTGTTCCCCCCTCTGCCTCTAGAGGGGAATCGACTCTGTGCGTCAGGCAAGTCTACTTGAGATTGTTTCCGGAACCACATCTTTCCCCCCTTCTGACCTTTGGGGTAAGGTCTAGAAGGAGTAGAAAAACGGACTCCGACGGCAGGAAGAGTTTTGCCATCAGTCTCGCACCTAGTCAAGGTTTCCTTCACTTGAGGACCAAAGAGGGATGATCCAGCAAAGGGGGAATTAGTGAAGGACGCCTTAAAGGGGTCCACAAAGTTACAAAGCCACATCCAGGCGTGCCTACGCAAGGCTACACCTGTACCTGCTGCTCTACTTGCTCCATCAGCCGCATATGAAAGGAGGCACATGGAGGAGTTGGTGATAGAATTAAGGGTAGCCAGCTGAGAGTTCATCCTATCCTGAAAACCCGCAGCTGTTGGGTCCTTCAGCATTTCACTCGCTTCCTTGAGTAAATCCCTCTGAAGTCAAGTAAAATGGCACAGGTAATTCAGCGATTTCATTGTAAAGGTCGCTGATGAGAACATCCGCTTCCCATACCTGTCCATCGACCTAGACTCCTTGTTAGGAGGATGAACAGGTACCGAAGGATCAGCTAACTCCTTCTTGGTAGCTGCAGCCACCACCATAGCATCAACAGAGACGCCCTTGGTGAGAAATTCTTTGTCTTTGGGGGCCGTGATGAACTTAGATGGTCTACTGGGGGTGGGTTCCACTGAGTCAGGAGCCGCCCAAGCCTTCTTTGCCACCACTTGCATAAGGGGGTCAAAGGGAGGGGACACCCAGGAGGTGGAAGGGCGAGAGCCAAACGCCTCAAGGTACACTGATTCATCCTCTGAAGGGTTGAGAGCTGGCCAATTCCCCCTCTGTTTTAAGATTTCAAGGATGTCTGCAAAGGAGACATCTTCAGAGGGGGAACGAGGGGAACCTTCAGAATCCTCTAAATCAGTGTCAGAGGTGACAGACACTGGGGAGTCAATGTGCTTCCTCTTACACTGCCTCTTCCTAGGGGGCTCTCCTACAGGATCAGGAGAGGCCTAGGAAGAGGAGGAGATCCCCACAGGGGAAACTTGAGGAGCTGGCTCTCTACGGTCGGGGACAAGAGAGTGAGTAGAAATCACCGGAGGCACCATGGAGGGAAGGGCAGAAGGAGCCGACTGTGGATTAGAACCAGGTTCTAACACGCTCCTCATGACCTCAAAGGCACCCCTGTCAGGCAGAGCCGGAGGTCTCCGTTCCGAAAAACTAAAAACCTCCCCCGGCACCGACAGTGATGGCTCCGAGGCCGATGTCGGAGCTGAACTCACCAGCGCCGAAGCACCGAGAGGGAGAGCGGGGTCGGACAAGGGTCCGATGCCACTCGCCCCCTCGGAGCCGACGAGGGAAGTCCGGCGCCGAGATTCTTCCAAGGAAGAAATCGGAGCCGACGACGGAACCAAAGACAAGGGTATCGGTTCCGACGCCACCACAGTCTCGGGTCCGAACCGCACCAGCTCCGAACTCAAAAGAGTCAGAGGAGGAATATTTTGAGTGGTGGGGATAGTCTTCGACTGTTGAGTCGGACTTTGAAGCATTTGGGATAATGCCTCGGACTTAAGAAGTCGACTCACTACTCTCTGAAGGTCGTGGTCCAATAACCTGGAAGACCTAGAAGAGTGGGATCTATGGCACCATTCAGACAGCAAAGGTGATGCTGGAGCCAAATGAATGGAGCCGATAGATGGGGAATGGGACCTCTTCTTAGTTGTCGGCTCCGACAACTTGATCAGAGCCGACTCAGTTATGTCTTCCTCGGCTCCGGCCAGAGCCGAGGACAGCGTAGGTACATGCATTCGAGATTCATCGGCTCCGGCCGGAGCCGATGTTCGAATGGACTTAGAGCCCCCAGAAGTCGGCTCAGAGGCTGGAGCCGAAGGTCTGGAGGACTTAGAGGGTCTCCCCGATGACTGAGTGGAGGGACCCTCAGGCTTTAATAAGCCTCTGAAAATTAATTTATTTTTTCGCTCCTGCAGGACTCTAGGGCTGAAGCCATGGCAAACAGCACATGAGTCCTGCAGGTGCAAAGGTCCCAGGCAGTAAACACAAGAAGTGTGACCGTCTGTCAGAGACATTTTCTGACAGCACGAATCACACTTCTTGAAGCCTGAGACCTTTGATTCTTTGGACATGTCCAAAGAGAAGAATAAAGTGTAATTACAAACACCCACACACACACACCAATTACACTTTAAAAATAATAAACTTTAAATTATAACTTACAAAGATTAAACTAAAAATATCCCTACAAAAAACACAGACACTCCAACTACCAAGGGAGGGAGGAGTGGGCCTAAAGCCCAAGGTAAAGGTAGGATAATTTAGGATAGGTAGACTAATGAAAAAATTAACTAAAAGGGATAAAAGTATTTAACCATATAAAGTTATGAAAGGGAGCTAACTTAAAGGGGTTTTCTGACTGACTAAACTGTCAAAAATTTTAACTAACCTGAGCCGGTTGAAAAAAGCACCTCGATCGCATAGCGGCAAACGAGATCTGAGGAAGTTACCGCCTAGCATTGTGGGATATAGGGGAGCCTCGAGCCGGTGAAACTAGCTCTCGAGCTTTTAGAGTGGCCGAGTCGGAGCCGAGGATCGGCTCCGAACCCATCCAGCAAGAATGAAGGCGAGATTGACAACTTAAGATCTACTGTTTTCCTGTGGAAGAAAAGCTTTTTGAACTGGGGTGTCTAGCAGACACCCCAGAACACAATCCTGTGTGAAGGACTCAGACTTGAATGTTCTCTTGGAATCCCAGCCTGACCTGGAGATCTCTCTCAAGTGAGAGATTCCTGACATTTTGAAAGAGATGGAGGAAAAATAAGCAAGTTGCTAAATATGAAAAAATGTACAGAATCGACAGGAGCTAAACACACTGCAAACACTCTTGGAACAGTGGACAGCTCAATGTCTAAAGCAGAGAACTGAATGTGAAACACAAAACTTATGTGAAATCTGGATGAAAAGGAATGTGGCAATATACACCTTTTAAAATCTGTAGTTACAAAAATCTCAAATGAGGAAGAAGGGGTAAACTGGTTGTGAAGTGAAAGCATTATGAACTTCTGCAAGATGACAAACTAGATTAGGAAAGAAAGATACAGAACTAGTCTTCAAGCAGTTTCTTTGGTACCAATGAATAAAATCTTTTTCTCAACTAGAATGGAGGAACCACTTCCATCACACACCGAGACAGCTGGTGTTTTAGGACAGGGGAAAACAGAAGGGCATGGTCTGGCAAATGTGGAAGAATTCCCTGGGAAAGGGGGATTTCTTCTCACTAATTGTACCCTTGCTGAATCAGCTTCAAAATCAAAAAATGATTCAGACTTTCTGGAAGGGATAAGGGACTGCCATGTTTGGAGGGAAACGTGAGAGGAGAGAGAGCCCTTTAGTCATTTGGCCTTACTTGATTGTCCTTAGTTCTGTGGGTGCTCCTTTCTTTTGCAACTTCCCTGCCATTACTTTTTAAATATATTCTTATCAGCATTGCTCAAACTGTTTATTCTGTTCATTGCCAAAATTGGCAAGGGGAAAGAAAAATCCCTTGAAAATTTTTGAGAATGGCTAAACAAATCTGAGCGATTCTATGAATCAGCTTACCTGTCTCATCACATTTGATAACCTCTGTAGCACAAGGTCCAAAAACTAAATCCCCATACAAAGGAGAATTTAAAATCACAAGTGCTTTGCCAGTTTTTGAGAATGCACCCACGCAAACCTCTTAACACAGTACCAGTGGTAACACTGGATTCAGTATCTAGTGTCATAAACACACTTTAAACAAGGAGTACAAACCTGAGAAATGAAAGAAACTAAAATCACACAAAGGAGACTTTTCCATACAAGAGGGAACTGCAAACAAAATATTCCTCATACATTCGAACATTCGCAATTAGTTAAAATAAAACATGCGAGCCTGACAGTTTAAAAAAATCTAAACTGCAGAAGGATGTACTTTTTCCCCCTCAAACAGCTTTACGTATAAAAGGGGAGCGTGAGGGAACAATGCAAATAAAATAATGTTCAGGATGAGACATGAGATTTAAGGGAAGACAGGAATTGAGCAAAGTATGTAATATTGGAATGATGATAGTTATAGAAGAGAAAATATATGTGATGTACTAATGAATGTAAAAGAAAAAACACAAATATGGTTTGTTTTCAGTCTAAGTGATACTTTTAAAGGTGTTAAAAACTCGTATCCTTGTCAGAAAAATAGAATTAATGTTTGGCTTTAGCTGGATTAGCTAAAGCTATAGGTAATTTTGTCATGTCCGAGACAAATGTATAGAAGACTGAGGAACTTGTCTATTGCATCTGCTTTCTTAGGTGCAGCAGGTCATCTGTCATGGAAACCACAAGCTGTGGCAATCATCCACAACTGAAAGCAATTGAGGGGTTCTCAGAATTACTGTTGCAGCAATTCAATATTTTTCTGAGGGACTGAGAAACATCTGTATTCTCCCATCGAAAGCACTGGCACATTCTGGAAACAGTCACAGATAAAGAGAATTCCTCACAAGGTGATTAATATACCATACTCTTCATTTAGTCTGAAGCAGAAGCAGAATCAGACATCAGAGGAGAAAAACGTTCATCTGTCCCCATCACATTTCTCCATGGATTCAACATCTTGACTATCTTCAGGAAGAGAGAAAGGAATCCCTTTATAATTTTTTCCAGAAACTACCCTACAAGAACTGTCAACAGCCTGTACAAGACCCTGAGCCAGCCCCAATAAACTACTATGCAGAGGAACTAGTGCAGAAGGTAAATGTTGTTTTCTGTATTAGAAAAGATGGTGCAAATAGATTAATGGAAGCAACAGCTTCTGGCTAAGCAAGGGCACCTTCCATGTCCCTTCTCCCTACTTAGACAAGGGGCTGTCCCTTGCCCAATGAGGGGACCCCTACAGCTGCAGAGAAGAGGCTAACCCCCTGCCCACAGTGCCTACATGGACATCACAGGAATTCAGGGAAAAAGACGACTGGCCTTAGAAACCAGCTTTGGCCACAGCAGTCACCACCTGCAGTTAAGGCAAATTACTATCCAGTTGTGGTGGCAAAGGCTGCTTAGTTAACTTCCTTTTAGTGGATAGAAGATTGTCTGACCATGGGACTGGCACTTTATCCCATGGTCAAGCAGAATATAGTGCTTTTTTTCCTGGAAAATAAAAGCAATACAAGTTGGTAAAAAATACGTTATGTACTCACCATAACGTTCCAAGTGAGTTGTTCCATCTCGCCTTCATTCATCACTGATGGGTTCGGAGCCAATCCTCTGCTCCGTCAAGGCTGACTAGCAAGCTCAAAGTTCTCCAGTAGCTCAGAC